>NW_021164091.1:0-10081 GCF_004324835.1 Dendronephthya gigantea | reverse complement strand
CAAGGTCAAATCTGCATTGTCTTTAGATTTAGCAGCCTAAAGAATAAAATCAATTCTAAATAAAGAAAGTTTTTTAACTAATTGCTGGTTGATATTTCAATACTTACAGTAGTGATTTTCTTTGCAATGTTCTTTGCTCATGCACACATCATTCTGATGTGTGACCTCCTTATATTTCTCTTCCCTTTCTAAAGAATGCAATAATGCTTAATAAACAAATGCATGTTGTAAATATTCCCTTACTGTCTTTTAAAGGGTAAACCAAAATAATTATATAACATTGTAATCAATCTGCAAATGAAGTTGTTAAATTATTGAAAGTCTGACAATATTGATTATAACAGGTTGAACTATTAGAGTTTCAGGAATTGCCATATTGTTATAATGTAGATACTTACTCATCAATGCAGCAAATTTCAATATGACCATCAGTTACCACCTCCTTCATAATTATTGTGATGCAAGCAGTGTGTCCATCCCTCTTTCAAACCCAATCCTCTCCATATTATTGCTCTTACCAGCAGCTTCTCTTCACATCAACCACATCCATTTGCAGTATGGCACGATCATTGGTATCAGCCAAGCTGTAAGTACAATATTGTGCACTATGGCCAGGCGAGTCAATTCCTTCCATCACCACTCAATATAACCTCTTTGTTAGTCATTAATGGCAGGGATGATGTACAACTTCTGACACTGATTGAATAATATTGATGAGAAATACTGCAGATTACAGAAGTTGAACATCAACCCCACCTTGGCGTAGGAATTGCCAGACAACAACAAAGCAGAAGCAAGCACGAGGTTGCCTGCTCTAATCTTGTTGCAAGAGGGTTGAGCTGCCCATCTGCCTCCAACATAACCAGACCTACACCCCCAGGATACGACCAGGCATGTTCCAACATATGTTTTCTTATAGCTCAACACACGGCCACATCCTTGTTGTTTACAAACACTCCCATTAATGATGTTATCAAAGCTATAAGAGTGTCTGTAAACACAATACACTTTTCTTTCTTGATTGCATCTTCAGGACTGACTTCTTCCACAGTAGAGATGTATTCTGGTTGAATCGTCTTATGTTGCTGCTGTTGTTGTTGTTGGGTTCCAACATCTTCTGTGGGTTCATCTCCATCATGTCCACGGATTGTCACATTGAGCAAGTCATCCAGTAATGGCACGTCAAAACCCGGGGGACATACACTACAGTAAAATGGCAGTAAGAGATATTATTGGACGAAATATTTTATGCCATATTCAGTGATATATAATGTGTATATTTATATTTTAAATCAATAAGCATTACAGTAGGAATGTCACAAAGATTATTATTGAGGTTTTGCATCATCACTTACTCAAGAGAATCGTCCGACAAAACCTGGTCTGCCTGGATAGTGTGTTCACCAAAACTGTCATTATCATCATCACTTTCATCATCAGAACTATCATCTTTGGCTGTCAACGTTCGACTGTCAGAAATCACACTCTGACCCGACCTGAGATATAAACACATATTGGGCTATTCCATTTAATATCCGCAACCCCCCTATCGAGGAGCTTGCTTCTGGCCAACTTTACCCCTGAGGAAAATACGATTTTTTTTCATACCCCAGAAGAATTCCTGACCTAAATATGTCTACCCCTAAAGAATTCCTGACTTAAATATGTCTACCCATAAAGAATTCCTGACTTAAATATGTGTACCCATAAAGAATTCCTGACTTAAATATGTCTACCCCAGAATTCCCGACTTTCGTATGTCCACCCCGTCCACCCCTAAAGAATTCCTGACTTAAATATGTCCACCCCTAAAGAATTCCTGACTTAAACATGTCTACCCCTAAAGAATTCCCGACTTTCGTATGTCTACCCCTAAAGAATTCCTGACTTAAATATGTCTACCCCTAAAGAATTCCCAACTTTCGTATGTCCACCCTAAAGAATTCCTGACTTAAGTATGTCTACCCCTAAAGAATTCATGATAATGACCCATCCTTGAGGAATTCCAAGGCCCTAACCTGACGCAACCCTGAAGAATTCCAAGCTCCTCGATAGGGGGGTTGCGGATATTAAATGGAATAGCCCATTGCGTATTTAAAAAGTAATACTCTCTGCGCGAAACTTTGCATGTATGGGTTTCAAATTATAAACTCAGTAATCACAATAAGTTTCAAATTACCTGATAGAATATGATGTTCTAACATCCGACAAAGCAGACAATGGACGCGGATTTGAGTGCGCGTTTGGCGTTGAGGTTTTAACTATAAAATATTTCATACGAATGTTTTATGCGAATATTTTAAAAAATAATAAATGTTTACGTTTTTGGGGCAGCACTTTAAAACATATGTTCTTACTGGGAGAAGAAAAATATTTGGAAGGTGTACTTGGCGGCATATCCCTTGATTCCATTACCGTTTCGGTTTGCGTCTCTGCATTGCTAAAGTGAGTTCAACACATACATAAAAAGCATTATGAAGTAAACAAATAACACACAAAAAAGGTCAGAGGTTTTATCATTTTATACTTACCAAACTATACGATTCATCGCAAGATAGCTGTCAAGAAGCATATCCGCCACATCCTTGTCTGTTCTCAATTTATGCTGCTCCTTAAACGCTCTCCATCGAGGGAAAGAACCCAACAAATACACTTTAGAGGCATCTCTACTAGCATAATATTCTTTTCTACTCGACGACATGACTCAGTGCTCTTGAAAGATTGAGAATTTCTTTCTTAAATTGTCGGCTGGTCATGGTTTTTAGACTGAACAATCCGGGGGATTATCAACTTCGGGTGGAGTCCCCAGGCTGGCGCACGCGCAGAAGCCGTGTCTTTAAAACAGGCAAAAAAATAAGAAATTTCAACCGCTCTTCACCGCAATTTCGGCTCTCTTCACCGCAATTTCCACCGCTCTTCACCGCAATTTCCACCGCTCTTCACCGCAATTTCCACCGCTCTTCACCGCAATTTCCACCACTTTTCACCGCAATTTCCACCGCTCTTCACCGCAATTTCCACCGCTCTTCACCGCAATTTCCACTGCTCTTCACCGCAATTTCCACCGCTCTTCACCGCAATTTCCTTTCGCTTCTACGCATGTGCGAGCTTTGTTTATATTTTTCGTTTTGGTGTGAATCCATTTCATTTGCACAACATGAAGTATTGAAAAAACTAAATTAAAATGGCGGATGCATCAAGAGTGAAGAGTGGAGCTTTATAAAACCATTCAACAATTGTCTTTTAAAAGACAACCAAATAAATATTTTGAAAAACAACTACTGGGAGATATCTCCTGTAAGTTTGTCGATTTTATCTAAGTTTGAGATACTGTGTATAATTATTTTTACAGTGATTGTTGGATAATTATTAAATTTGGATAAAAGATTATACTCAGATAATGATTTTGTTTATAAAATACCTTCGTACTCTGTTCTAATATTGCAGGATTCAGATTTATGAGCAAGATAATCATGCTTCCATGGTCAAAGTAGCTCTTCTGAGTGTGTTTCATCATCAACATCAATGCCATGTGGGTCAACATCACTGAATGAAACTGCTTCAATACGAAAGCTTACAAGTGAAGATATAGATAGGAGAGGATTTTGATGGCGAGTATGGTTATCGAATGATTGAACTTTCAAACCTAGCAAGTGCATTTCAGTCCTTGCATGATTGGGAATTAGGCGGAGAGTTGAAAGTTACCGATGATGAGTCTCGTAGATATGGAAATAGCACAGTCATTGTTGAGTCAGATATTGCAGAGATTGCTGTGAGTTATGATAGCACATGGTCTAAGCGCGAGGTTCACTGCAAACTTTGGAATTGATTTTGTTATTTCGGTTGACACAGGTGAGGTTCTTGACTATAGTTTTGAATCCAAATTATCGAAGTTTGACATGTATGCATTATTGATAATTGGTGATAAAGTTGCCAACCTTAGTATAAATTAATAAATGCTAATCACTGAGTAGCATGTATGCGCACAGAACACGAATGTTGGGCTACCTATCGTATTACAAGATGTTTCACCATTCGTTCTCTCACTTCTCTGAGCAAGAAAAAAAAAAATCCTGAAAATTCAACCTTTTTCACCACAAAGAAAAACCACGCCTCGTGTTTTAATAAGTCACTGTTGCTATCTTTTTCTTGATTTACTCAACTATATGGATCGCTTCTGACACTTCACCCTCGCAAAATTTCGTACATGCTTTAATATTTGTGCATGGTGAGACTGAAGTGAAGACTTCTAAAAGTCGGACAATTAATTGATAATTGTCATGTAATTTCCTGGTATAACATCCCAACCTATACATTGTAGTTAAAATATAATAACAATATCAACCTCAAATTCAACTAATATTTGTATGCAATCAAGCAAAATTTGGACATGCTGGTTGTTAATTTTACTGCAATTATTACACAAGATATGATTACACTCCTTTATCATTACCCAATCCTGTCAGAATTGCTATCACATGTGAATGCAATATAATTTTTGTACACAATCATTATTTAATTATTGTTTTCAGCATAAATTATGCCTTAAGAGGCCTTCTCCAGACAATATTTATTGCAAGCTATATGATATTTGCTCCAATATTTGGCTATATTTGTGAAAGATACAGTTGCAAGCTCATTATGATCTATTGCCTCGTTATCTGTTAACAACATTTCTTAGCACACTACACCGAAGGAAAATGGTAGGTTAATGAATAGTTTGGTATGTTCTTGGTTCAAAAGTATCTTCCGCATTTAGTGGTGGCAATAATTTTATAATAGAGAAAACACAGGGTATGTAAACATGTGAAATAAACATCTTATTACTTGATGTGTTTCAGGTAACTCCAATCTTGGGTGTGCTTCTTATCATCTTGGGCTTTTAATTATATCTGTTGTTTGAACCTGTCTAGGGGCAAATTGAAAAGAGTCAGGGTGATATTGTTGCAGACAAGGATGTTATCATTCGTCGTTCATGGTTGAATGGTGCGAAACATATGTTACGCTGGTAGGTGATTTTTCACAACAGATGTTGCTTACTGCAGGATGAACTGTTTAGAACTGACAGAATTATCCAGTGTAAATATAGTTAGTTTGTGTAGGTTTCCTGCTGTAGTAACGCTCAATCAATAAGAGATGATCCAGTATGCTATTCCTTGTTATGCCATTGATCCTAGCTTCAAAATATATTGTTCTTTCTTCATTAAATTAAACATGTATATCTGAAATTAAACATATATTTAATATTTCCGTAAAGACATTTCTATCATATAAGTGTTAGCAATTGTTTTGTTTCTTTGTAGATACAGACAGAGCCACAGCATCGGCAGTCCTTATATTGTGGGTTTGGTATGTAATATACAATTTCTTTTACCTAAAGCTATGAATCACCGACACGCCCACTGAATCTAATTATGACGTCACTTCCGGTCCGCGGGGCTTATTTCGCTACTTCCTTACGCTTTGACTTTTGACTCCCGGTTTTTCGATGGGCGTGGTCAGACACGATCACTTAATCTAATTATGACGTCACTTCCGGTGGGCGGGGCTTATTTCGCTACTTCCTTACGCTTTGAGTTTTGACCTCCGGTTTTCCGATGCGCGTGGTCAGACACGCCCACTTATTCTAAATATGACGTCACATCCGGTCCGCGGGCTTATTTCGCTACTTCCTTACGCTTTGACCTTTCACTTCCGGTTTTTAAATAGGCGTGGTCAGACACGCACGCTTAATCTAATTATGACGTCACTTCCGGTCCGCGGGGCTTATTTCGCTACTTCCTTACGCTTTGACTTTTGACTTCCGGTTTTTCGATGGGCGTGGTCAGAAACGCCCACTTAATCTAATTATGACATCACTTCCGGTCAGCGGGGCTTATTTCGCTACTTCCTTATGCTTTGACTTTTGACTTCCGGTTTTTCGATGGGCGTGGTCAGACACGATCACTTAATCTAATTATGACGTCACTTCCGGTGGGCAGGGCTTATTTCGCTACTTCCTTATGCTTTGAGTTTTGACCTCCGGTTTTCCGATGGGCGTGGTCAGACACGCCCACTTAATCTAATTATGACGTCACATCCGGTCCGCGGGCTTATTTCGCTACTTCCTTACGCTTTGACTTTTGACTTCCGGTTTTTAAATAGGCGTGGTCAGACACGCCCGCTTAATCTAATTATGACGTCACTTCCGGTCCGCGGGGCTTATTTCGCTACTTCCTTACGCTTTGACTTTTGACTTCCGGTTTTTCGATGGGCGTGGTCAGAAACGCCCACTTAATCTAATTATGACGTCACTTCCGGTCAGCGGGGCTTATTTCGCTACTTCCTTACGCTTTGACTTTTGACTTTCGGTTTTTAAATAAGCGTGGTCAGACACGCCCACTTAATCTAATTATGACGTCACTTCCGGTCAGCGGGGCTTATTTCGCTACTTCCTTACGCTTTGACTTTTGACTTTCGGTTTTTCGATAGGCGTGGTCAGACACACTCACTTAATCTACTTATCACGTCACTTCCAGTCTGCGGGACTTATATCGCTACTTCCTTATGCTTTGACTTTTGACTTCCGGTTCTTCGATGGGCGTAGTCAGACACGCCTACTTAATCTAATTATGACGTCACTACCGGTAGGCGGGGCTTATTTCGCTACTTCCTTACGCTTTGACTTTTGACTTCCGGTTTTTAAATGGGCGTGGTCAGACATGCTTACTTAATCTAATTATGACGTCACTTCCGGTCAGCGGGGCTTATTTCGCTACTTCCTTACGCTTTGACTTTTGACATCCGGTTTTCCAATAGACGTGGTCAGACACCCCTACTTAATTAAATTATGACGTCACTTCCGGTCCGCGGGGCTTATTTCGCTACTTCCTTACGCTTTGACTTTTAAATTCCAGTTTTTATTGGGCGGGGTCAGACACGCCCACTTAATCTAATTATGATGTCACTTCTGGTCCGCAGGGCTTATTTCGCTACTTCCTTACGCTTTGACTTTTGACTTCCGGTTTTTCGATGGGCGTGGTCAGACACGCCCACTCAATCTAATTATGACGTCACTTCCGGTCCGCGGGGCTTATTTCTTTACTTCCTTACGCTTTGTTTTTTGACTTCCGGTTTTTAAATGTGCGTGGTCACACACACCCATTTAATCTAATTATGACGTCACTTTCGGTCCGCAGGGCTTATTTCGCTACTTCCTTACGCTTTGACTTTTGACTTCCGGTTTTTCGATGGGCGTGGTCAGACACGCCCACTTAATCTAATTATGACGTCACTTCCTGTGAGCGGGGCTTATTTTGCTACTTCCTTACGCTTTGACTTTCAACTTCCGATTTTTTGTGGGCGTGGTCGGACACGCTCACCTAATCGAATTATGATGTCACATCCGGTGGGCGGGCTTATTTTGTTACTTCTTTACGCTTTGACATTCAACTTTCGATTTTTTGTAGGCGTGGTCGGACACGCATACTTAATATAATTATGAAGTCACTTCCGGTAGGCGGGACTTATTTCGCTACTTCCTTACGCTTTGACTTTCAACATCTGATTTTTATATGGGCGTGGTCGGCAGTAAGGTCGCAGTCCTCAGAACGTGCATTCTAATTGGTTGACCTGTAGCCAATAAAAATCGTTCCCATGTAAACGTCATAGGCGCTCTCTGTATGAATTTATTATTATTATACACTCGCTCGCTGGGCTGGCTACATCAAATCATCGGTTATTTCCTAAAATAGTGTTTTTCGCTTCTACGTTCGCTCGCTGGCTTCATCGGTTCTTTCTTATAAAAGTTCTTTGAGGGACAACTTCGGGTTATATATTATTTATGGCGTCTTCCGGCCTATCTGATGTCGCAGCGGAAGAAGGGGGAGCAGATACGACAAAAGCCAAGGTGAAATATTAATTTTTCTGCTTGTATTAATATTCTGCTTGTAGTAAGTTTTATAATATTTCGAATTATCTTTATTTTTTAATGTTATGAACTGAACTACATTAGAATTGACAGATATAGTTGGATGAACACAAAAATAACTTTATAAATACGACATATCAGACGCTTTTCACGTGCCATTTATTTTGCGTTGATTTGCATCGGGCAGGAGTATTTTGTCAATGCCTATCTAATATATCAGGCCACACTCTGCCTGTTGGGACAAGGCATTGGTAGGTGCTTAAATGTGTATTTTTTACAATTAGCTAACCTCAGGATGGTCCAAGTGTGGCAAGGGTTCCTGTCCAAATTGTGGTTTGCAATATAGTTGCCGTTACAAGCCACCAAGTTGTTCAGGATGCAATTTTGAGCTTGGAGGATCATATGTCCCTAAAAAAAAGCCTCGTCCATTGCTGCCTAAGTGTACCTTGGTGGTGCAGCCATCAGACGGGTTATCAATCTACTCGGTTAATACCAGTACCCATGATGATCGATGTATTGTGGTTCGTGAAGAGGCTTCATCTATGTGTCAGCATCACCTGTGTAAACAGAATAGAGCCATTCATATTAACAGCCAAAAAGTGGCAAGCTTTAGTTGTCAGCATTTGGAATCCACCAGAGATTGTACAACTCCTCTTCAGACATTCAATGGGATATCAGATGAGGTCATTTCCAGTTATCTCTGTGATGATGAAACAAAAAAAACCCTGGCAGAAGTGGCAAGAGGG
Source organism: Dendronephthya gigantea (assembly GCF_004324835.1). NCBI lineage: Eukaryota > Metazoa > Cnidaria > Anthozoa > Malacalcyonacea > Nephtheidae > Dendronephthya > Dendronephthya gigantea. The sequence goes on along the minus strand of NW_021164091.1, from coordinate 1,426 downwards.
TCCACAATAGGTTTTTCGGGATGCGGGAAATAGGTCATTTTTCGATTGGGAAGCGGGATATTTAAAAAATAGGATGCGAGATTCGGGAATAAAATTTCTTGCGGGATACGGGATTTTCGTAATTCGTGCCTCGGGATTCCGATATATGAAATATTTTAATGACGGGATACGGGATTTAAAATATGCCGTTTGACGAATTTGAAGAGGTTTTGAGTCTGAAAAGATTCAACAAAATACTTTATTCACATGTAATAAATATTGTATGAATTTTCGCTATAAAACGGACATAGGTTACTAAATTGCAAGGCGGGATCGGGATTTCACTATAAAAGCGTCGGGATATCGAGAATTTTAAAAAAAAAACATCGGGATATCGGGATTGGGGTAGCCTATTGTGGACCCTCTGGCAAATGCATCAAAGGCACAGTCATTTCCAGTTGTTGTGCATGTTTCTCCAACTATGTATTGCGTCTTTGGAATGGCAACCACAAACAACACTGTTGGATATTGCCATGTCAAGGTAACTGAAAAGGAAATTAAATGCTGTTCCAAAGACTGCAAAGGTATGTTGAAGAGCAAGCAGCAAAAGTCCCGAAAAGTTTGCACCCACATCCATCTTTTATTGGCTCTTGGCATTTTTACACACAACGAATGTGTGTCAGCAGACCTTCCCCCACCAATAGTGCCAGACAGTTCCTTGACAACAATTGACAGAAGGGGAGCAAGTCTCGCAAGGCAACCATGGGACTTAAAATGAAGTTAAAGTTGCCATATGTCATTCCAAAACCCATTATTCAGGCAGCAGGTAAAATGGATTTTTCCGGGTGGCCAGAGCAGTTTGAACCAGACCAAACTTTGTGTGATTTGTGTAAAAGTCCTCTTGGTCAGTCCAAGCCACACCCAAATCAACGTGGGCGATCAATCATAATGACCAATGGATGTCCATTCAAAACAGTCAAAATGCTAGTCAAAGATTGCTCATGTTGCTTTGCTATGCACCAAGTGTTTCCCTACACATTAGGTAAGTATATACAGTTCAATATTTTTTGTAGTATAGTAATTCTATGTTGACAGGTGAGTTTCTATTTCACAGTGTACATGTTGGCTCAGGGACAAAGGTTAATTTGATTCAATTTTATTGCCTTTTAGGTCTGTTTAATATTAGTGACAAGGTTCTGGTGGCACTTGAAATTCTATTAGACTTCCGAGAATTGTTCAAAAGAGGAGTGCCAATTTCTGTAGCCATAAAAAGTAAATTAGCTGTGATGGTCCAGAAAGTTGAGGTAATTTCAAGATGATTGTGTATGTACTATGCAATAGTATGCTGTACAACTGCCTAGAATCTGTCAGTGTCAGATTAGTCTTAGTATTTACAATAGGACTAGTCTAATAAAATTGGCAAATCGTCTGGTATGGGAATTTGTTA
>NW_021164090.1:0-10138 GCF_004324835.1 Dendronephthya gigantea | reverse complement strand
ATATAACATCTTAACATTGACCTTATCATTATGCTAATTAGCTTAACATTCACCTTATCATTTGATAATTTGAGCAAAACTCTCTTTATTATTGTATAAATGTGTACCAAATGGCACTCACAATGCATGAAACTTTGATGATTCCTCTGATGTAAAGCCAAAGTATACAAAAATATAGCATTTTAACATTGACCTTATCATTATATTTTGTTGTATAATGTTCACTCCCCCTGGTAAATGGTTCTTTCGCTAACAAATAGACTCCTTAAGTAGATAATTTGAAAATAATGGGAATATAAAAGTGGCATCTTAACATTCTACTTATCATGTAGTGTGGACGCGGACGGGGACGGGGACGACAAGACTATAGCAATAGCTTTCTTGCACTAAAGTGCAGGCGAGCTAAAAAGGAATTTTGGAAGCAGAATACCTGACATGCGTTGCACTATCATCATTAACCAACCTTTTCCTTTCAGAACAAATAACATACGAAGTGAATTTAACTTTTCCAATTTTGTCTTGCACAAGGGCTAGTTCTCAGCTCGCAAACTGAGGAAACATTGAAGAATCTTTAAAAACCACAATGTAAGACTTCATAGAAAAATCGCGAGAAATAACATTGAATTTGGCTTACCACAAGTCGTATCTCCGATGCAATAGACGTCCGATAGCGATTGTCATAATGAGTTTTTATTTGGTACACTAACATATTGAATATTCGTTCTGCAATTACATAATAGGAAAGAGAGAATAAAAAAATTATATTTTATATAACACTAGTGTAAAATGAATGATAAATGGAACTGTACAGCAAAATAGGCTATTACTCCCGACAATAATGTTGCACAGAAGCAAACATTAAATATCTCAGAAATATTTGGGCTAAAGACCCCGGAATACCACTAAACGATAGCAGTTGAAACGATTGTTTGAAAGTATATTCCAACCAGCATATAGTTATAACCTGCATTGTATTATAAGTAAAAACAATAATCAAAATAATAGGTTGCTTTGTTATCTCAAATTACTCACCCATAGCAAGATATATTTTAGAAATTCCATATCTTTTTGCTTTTTTGGTACTCTGTTGTCTTCGAATCGTCCCAATTTTACATGTTATCAATCTGTTGTAATTCTGAGTAATTCTTGGGCTAGGATGTGCAAAAGAATCGAAGAAATAGCATTTCATAAGTGCTAAGCGATAATCGTTGGTAAGCACGTGCTTAAGACAAGCTCGAATCGGAACTAGGTCAGAATTTCAGCTTTTTGCCCGAATTTGTTTTCCATATTTTTATTATTGTGAAATATTATTGCCGGTGATGCGATAATTCATATCATCAGGTATGTTTATATAAAAAATCGGCAAAAATCTTCTAAAGGTTCGATTTTGACGCTAAATATATCAAAATAGTACTGAATATTTGAACTAAACCACTGCAACCGGTTTTCGTTTGCATTTTGGGCAATATCCTAAGGATTAGGCCGCTTTGATGTGTAATATTGAATATATAAAACGCGTGAATATCATACCTGTGAATAGCTATGTATGCATGGCGGTAAAACGCCATATTTCCACTGGATTTGCAATATTTAGCCTTGAAATTTACCACATTTGCGATTTTGTCAGTTTGTTATATTTAATATTATTCAATGCCATGCCCAATTCGACAATATTCTGAAAGGTTCAGTAGTTAAATGTACCACATAATTCAAATGCTACAACAGTTTGAAAGATTTACTTGCCTTTTAAATTCCGACTTTCCTGCTCGATGGGGTTCTAAAGCTGGTAGGGAAATAAAGCCTTTTAATAATGATTGAACTGTAATTTTTGTGAACTTCATGAGAGAAATAATCGAACAAATACACACATACTATGATACATTGGCTTGGAATATGCTCCAAAACGTGTGAAATCGAACATTTGTTGTGCAATCACCTTGCAAATATCACAGAAACGGGATCAAAATTTGAATATAGATTAACCAATCTGATTGGTTTTTATTGAACCAATCATGGAGTACAAAAATTGACCAATGACAAATTGACCTGTGCACAGAAATAACCAATCAAGTTGTCTTAATTTTGCTCAATTATGCAAGAGCCTACAGGCTATAAAACAGAGCCATCTGCGACCGTTTTCTTCAGGTAAGTGAGTTCTTTCTTTAGGTAGGATCAAGGTATGTGTAATTATTTTTTTAATAGAAGTAGATCCCCGTGGCCACTCTGTTAGCTAAGAATCTCTGTCCCCGTATCTGGAAACACGGCTCACTGCTTGTCTAACTGTGTTTTGCTCTTCGTTTTCTAGGGAGCTACTAATAATTTTTTTTGTGTTTTTCAGACAAAGACGATCGTAGTTTAGTTTCAGTATCCAACCCTAAGAAGCCACCCCATATCCATGCCGTCAGTTAAATCCCCAGCCACAATTGCCTTCATGCTAATTTGAATGCTTGCTTTTCTAGGAACAACTCACCATATTTTTTGTCGTTTCAGCTACAGAGTTAGTGGGTTGTGGGTTGTTGGATGTTGTGTCGTCGGTTGTGTGTTTTGTGTTGTGCGTTCGTATTGTCTGCCAGTCGGTTTGCGAGTTGCCTTGTAGCTCTCGCTTTTTCCTGGCCACACAAAGAACACATTTCGGATACTCCTTTTTAGGAGATTGGGTTCGACTCCCATGAATGTGTCAATTTTGCGCTGATATCTAATGAGGTCCGTCTTTAATACAAAAGCACAACATCCAACGGACAATCTGCATCCTTTCACCACACCAACTACAAGTGTTGTCCTCATACAACAGAATGAAACTTTCAACAGAGTAAGGAGTAACCAATACCCAAGATGAAGTTCTCGTAACTTCTCAAACAGGACAGGATGCGGCATTTGTTAATGAAGTATTCTCGATGTTTAAGGGATCCTCTCAGTTAGACGTCCGATCAGAGGATATTTCAAAGTGGTAAGCTGATTTAAACTTGTGATTACTGTGCGAATACTTCACCCATTTTAATAAATATGAGACCACTAAACTCATTGCTGTCTGCTCGTAAACGGCGCACACAGATAATTTCGATTTTATCTGGAAGTATTTTATCAAATCAACTAGAAATTGTGTTATCTCAAAGAAAAAACATTTACCTATTTGTATAAATTTAGTTCATTTCAAAAGCTTTCGTATCAGCCAAGATATTTATTGCCGAACTTGTACTTTTTAAATTGAATTTTAGAGAAGCGAAAATACGCAAAGCCTTCCAAAAATCTCGCCTAAAAACCTCCAAATATTTCTAGTATACATTTGGATCAATATTTTCATCTATTTTACTTGAAATACAGTCGCTTTGGCGATTTGTAGTGATATTTCCAACAAACGTGTTTACAAATGGACCGGAAAATGTGCATTTAATTATCACCATATTGTCGAAAATTTGACTTCTAGGGACAATTTTACCCCGGAAATCGATTACCGGGCTTATTTTACCCCCACAGGGTAGGCAACGTTACCTTTTTGATACCTCTAACCTCAGGTGACAACCACATGTGCGTGCGGCTGAGCAACGCCTCGCTATACACAATAACAAATAAAAAAAGCTATATTTTTCGAGTTTTTCTGCCCATCCTGACTTAAAAACTATCAGAAAAGATCACTAAAGCCTTTACAGTTTACATGTAACGGTTAAAAGACGACAGGATAAAAATAACGAAGAAAATAACGAAATTCCAAAGGCGAATTATATTTCCGTTTGTAATTCCGTGTAATTTGATATGATTTTTAGAGCTGCACTGCAGTGTCAGGTTAACAGCAATATTGATTAATTTCTGGATTAAAACAGAAGCGATTGGGTTAAAGTATTTTTCTTTAGCTATATTTTGGTGGTATTTTTGTGCTTTTTAAATTAAACGGATTAATTTAAACATTAAAAAACCATGATAATTTCATGATATCTGGTGATGGGAGGCATGACAAGAATTATGCCTACACAACATTTTGCTGTACAGTTCGATATGTCATTCATTTTACACTGGTGTTATTAAAAATAGATTTATTTTCTCTCTTTCCTATTATGTAATTGCCAATTACCAATATCCAGGGGTTGGGGGTATTATGTGAATATGAAAGAAAACAGCCTGCATTTTGTTCTGTATATTCTTTTTGTTATAGAAGTCACAAAATACATGCTGTTACTATACAGTATAGGGCCTTGTGATTCACATACAATTATAGTTTCAATTGTGTTAAAGTGATGTTATTGTAATCTCAATTGTAGATTCTATTGCATATAGAGCCGAATTGGTATGGCAACATATCTTTGAGAATTGAAGTTTATGGCGGTTCTTCAGGTATGTTCTAGCAATTCACTGAAGTACTATTTGTTCGCTAAGGAATGTTGTCCCATGGTAGCGGTACGCACAAACCTGGGATATCACAATGCTGATAGCCTCACAACTATGGACAATAATATATTAATTTACTTGTTCCTTGTTTCTCAATTTTAGATCAAATAAATTATGGCAACCCAGGAGTCGCTAACAATTATTACCTTTCTCTTATCACTGACTACACCTCCATCCATCGCTGTGCCATACATGGATTTGATGGACTGACATACCAAGCAAGATAAATATTGCAGGCTACATTGGTATATGTTCAGTTTATTATTATGTCATATTAAGACTGTTGGACATTATTTTTTTATTCAGTAATTCCCCTATATGGGAATGTGATAAAATTCGAAGTTAACCCCCAGTAAAGATTTCACAAAATCAATTGAAATAACGCTGTACCTCGACTGGTTTCAATTCTGGAGGCCCCATATATGGCACAATTATCTGCATTATCGTTTCATTTTTGTTGATGATTGTTTCGATGGTGTTTTGGTGCCGGAAGATAGAATAATTGATACTAATTATTGCTCCCCGTACTGAAGACACATAACATCTCAGATAATAGCAACAAGTGTTGGGAATGCGGATAAGTCGACAGGACATGGTCGCTTAAATGAGGCAGCTTCTTGATCTGCACGGAAAAATTACCAGGACCAATGCATTTAAATTGACTTCGGCAAGAAAGATGTTGTTGGAGCGATTTCACTCAAAGTAGCCGTAATTATGATTAGCGGGTGAAGACCTACTCTGTATCCTATAGTTCCGACAGGCAAAAGTTCGCTCATTACAAAATAAATTGATTAGTCAGGGTTAGCTGGATTAATAAGCAAGGCTCCTACAGATTACCCTCTCACGTTATATGCATCACATCATTTCCATGCGGTCATATATAACTTTTAATGTGTGATTAAGATTAATTGTTTAACAAATTACTCATTTCATTAGAGACTCACTAGTGGAAAGTGTCCTATCACCAACTGTAACCGCGCTTTACATCCGCATTCTTCCAAAGACATGGTACGCAACATATCTTTGAGAATTGAAGTTTATAGCTGTTCTTTAGGTATGTTCTAGCAATTCACTGAAATACTATTTGTTCACTAAGGAATAAGAAATGACTGAGAGATCCATCTGACTGAAATATATAGCAAAAATATTTCAATAAGTGGCTTATATAAGAGTGAGTTTTTGATTTAGAAATAAATTGTTTACACGATGAATTTTTTTTCTATTTTTCAATTCTTACCCCTCCAGTGGGTTTGTCAGGTTTTTTACTAACTTAGGTGCATTGGAATACAAGTAAAAATAAGGGTGTTTTAGAAGTTATACCTGGACGGGGAATCCAGCATATCATTATGAGGAACAAAGCTATTATAGCGGTATATACTCAGGGCTATCACAATCAAGTTTAGTGTTATCGCTTGATTTTAATGTTTGCTGCACGGTCGGATTCTCACATTTAAAAGAAAATCAAGCTAAAAGTTTTACACGTACAAAAGTATAGGTATGGAACTGTTCTTTAATTTATCGGAAGAACTAGCGCGTTTTTAACCCACCACGTGTGTCAATGAGGATGCATATTCCTTCGATGTCATCTTACATCAAGCATTTTCAGCCATGCTATGCAAATTTATGAAATCCATTGTTTTCACAGTGAATGAACTCCAAAATATTAGCAGAGCATGACTAAATTGTCGTGTTAGCTACGCAACTGAGTATTTTTTTGCTCGCAGAGACTCGTCTGTCGAACGTGACCGTCGGCTAGTCTTCATCATGAACGCAAAAAACGTTCGCAAAATGCGCTCTGCTTTCGTGAAACGAAATCACGGACAAAACTCGGAATTGAGATTAAGTTCAATACACAAGCGACACAAACCTTTATAAGAGTTTCGTCATCCGAGGCACACAATAAAACATTTTCTGGCTAGAGAAGAAAAAGTTAAATTATGGTAATTAAAGATTAGGATATAAAGAGTAATGATAAATAAATAAGTGCGCGCTTACCTTCCAATCCCTGTGGGTGATGCCATTTTCATGTAAGTGCAAAAATACGAAACAGTATGAATAAAGTTAGTTTAGTTCAGGCTCCTGTAGTAACACTGGATCAATAACAGATGATCCTTAGCTGGTGTCATTAAAAGCGCCAATCTCTTCCTAACATTTTCCATAAACTTTAGTCATCGCCTGTGAATAAAATATTCCAACTTGTTTCATTCATTCTTCGAAGTCTACACATGGCTAGACTCTCGCTAAACGACATCCCCACCTGAAGGCACATTGCTTTCATAGTTGGTTTAGTTGTCAATCGGAATCTGTGGTACAGATCGTTAAACAACTCGAGCCTGAAAACAAAATAGAAAAGTCGATCGAATCGTGAATTGTTTCATCCATGATTCTATACTTCTCTACTACATACTGCAGGACAAATAACATTGTGTGAACTGTGCAGCAATATGGAGAATAGGACGCTGAGGTATATTATATATTAGATATCTGGAATCGTTTTTATGCCGCGGGAAGCAGGACAGTAGTTTGAATATTTGCAAATCCTGATAGATAAATGTCGTGGACTCACACATTTGTTATCGGCGTTTCCCCGTCGTTTTGTTCCAACAAGACTCTCAAATAATAGTCGCCTGATAGGAGAGATACGTTACTGAGTTTGATTATTGCTATCGAGAGATAGGGGGAGGGCGCTTTAAAAAGAACTGTTAAAAAGCTAGAGCAGTATAAGGATTACCACTAACCTATTTTCAGTTGATCAGGAAACCATTCATACAGGACTTCAAACTAAAGGTGATTCCAAAAAACAACGTAGTTTCCACTCAGATCTTTTTCCATTGCAAATGCGCGCAACTCAGATTCGAGAGCCCCAGAAGTTCCTCTCGCGTCTGTCACATTGAAAACAAAAGAAATTGTTTCAAACTCTTTTACGAGAACAGTTTAGAGAAAGAGGTCAGGACTATTGAATTTGTCTTGTTATACTCATAGCGACAGGAAATCCTCCATTACCTTTTCATTTCCTATATTTTCAACGGAAACTAACCTTAACTTCGAGACTCACCTTGTAATTCCAAATCAGGTTGTACGCTTTCAGATCTTGACTGAATCTGTAAAAAAGATCCGTTTAAATACCATTGCTTTTTCATCTTTCAAACGACTAGAACATTTTCCCATTTTCTTAATATGAACACTTACTTGTAATAAAACAACTGGATTTAAATTCTCACATCTTTCCTGGATTTGAACCCTATTTTTGTCCTCCAATGCGAGAGATATCCTTCAAGTTTATTCCTTGACGTTCCTCTCGCTTCTCCAGAGCTCTAACAGACAAGTATAGCACGTGAAATAACAGGCTAATACGTACATACAAGCATGCATTATGAAATTTTGGAACACGATTGTTGCCTTAAAACGTACTCTGCAAGCTTTACATTGTCACGAATTGATAAATAATCTTCTTTAGTCTCTGGTGGCTAAAGGAAAGATAAAAACTTTCCAACAAAATTGTTTCTTTACAAAAAGGTTTTACACTTCTGAATGAATTACCTTTTAATTATTTCGTCAGTGGGACAGTTTAAGGATGAATGATGGAGTTTAGTTACCAAAGCAGTTGATACCACTATATCACCATATACATAATTGTTTATGAACCAAAACTTACGAACAGGAAATCTCGCATTTAAACTTTATTGTATATTTTAGACATTAAAAACTATAACTACTTTAATACGAACATTATTCTCAAAAGTAATGCCATTGCTGTTGGATGATCAGTTGTCCAGAGAGCCACAAGATGTCCACTCAATTGCCTATATGCCAACAATAAAGATTATAAAACTTATCTCAATTGAACTATTTACAGATGGCTAGTATATAGAGGATTATAAAATCACAAGTTTTAAGATGAATCTAAGAATGTTGCTAAAATGTTGCTGGTTGAGTAAACAGCGTGTGTTGGTTAAAGATAAACGTTTCTCACCTAGTGAGCGTTGTGAAAGCGCGAAACCTGCTTTGGATCGAACCCAACTTCTCAAATCGTGAAACAGTGCTTCGAGATCTTTATCTCATATTTTGTTTTGGTCTCCTGCAAATAGACGAAACTTTTTAACTATTTTATGTATATATAGAACACCTGTGAAGGTAATAGCACTCAGAATATGTATATTTTTGGGTTGAACACTAAATAAATTTATTGGCAAAGATATACAATACCTTTGTGAGCAATGAGCATTTTGATAAGTCTTTCTTTATTCTATTAGAAAAGTCCCTACAAAATATTTAAAATCGTTTGAAATATATATTGGAGTTTAAAAGACTTAATATTCCAGCCGTACTTCTGGCGGGAAAATTTCAAAACTACCATTTCATGGATTCGGACCCAGTCAACTCAGCAACCAGAGTTACCGCAGCCTAGTCCCTAGGCTTCTTAATGTTCCTTATACGCGGCGAGGTGGGAACTGAGAGGCCTAGAACAAAATGTTTTGTATTTTAGCTAAAGTGGGGACTTTTTGTCCCCACTTTCTGTATTGAGGTCAGTTTACGATCTACGACGCGGTTAACTGGCCTTGTTCGACGTCGTTAGTCAAACATTTGCTTGAAATAAGCTACGGGATATTAATTATATTGCGAGGAGTCGAAATATTCATACAAACGTTTCAATGTCGCTCGCTGTCAACGCTATCGACTATCAAGTAAACTCGAGTCAGTACGTACATGTTTATGATTATAATAAACTTCAATCCACCAATTAACAATTATTGGATGAGGTTGAGTGTGATATCGAGAATTATCAAGCTGAAGTTTGCGTTATTTGCCGAAGCGAAGCTGAGGCGGATAACGCAAACTGAGGCTTGATAATTCTCGATATCATGCGAAAACCGAATTCAATAATTGTTTTATTATGTATTTCCTTTTTAAAGACGAAGTTTAACAACAAACTAGCGGTAAAAATTACGTCACCTACGGATAATTTTCAATGTCGTGTAGATGGCAAGACATTGAGAATTATCTGTAGCTTTTTAGCCAATCACAATCGATATTGCCTTAACAATGCATAATAATTTAAATTATTCTCGCTTCCTTTATAACGGTTACTGTTGTAAATTGCAAACATTTACTTTAATAACAATTCTAATTTCAAGGTCACAACATTAAACGGGCCGTTAAGATTAGAAAATATTTTGTGTTAGGCCTCTCGCGCGCGTTTCATTCGGTGACGTGACGGAAATATAAAACACGCGCAATGAGAGGTCTGGGACTAGGCTGGAGTTACGGCGGTTTTTAGGGAGTACTATTAGTGTTTTGTGTACATTTGTGCACAGAACAGTAGCAGGATAGGGTATTTTTATTAAAGCTATACTCTTTGCCTTTGGCTATACTGGATAAACCAGTTTAAATGTACCGTGTTGTTTGCAGACGTTTTAAACCCTGCTAAATGTTTTCAATTAGCAGCCGAAATGGGCAAATGTTTTCATTTAACGTAACTATGCAGCCTAGCAATCGTTTAGTTTACACTAAAGGCTGCTTTCTACTTACGCGTTTTTTATACGCATGTACACATACGGAGAATTTTAATTGCTTTTAAATTTTTATTAATTATCATGCATCTAGGTCGATTTATTCACTTCGTTTTTTCAAAGGTAACATGTATAAGAATTTAGATTTTTATGTGCGTGTACGTGCGTATGAAAAACACGTGAGTGGAAAACAGCCTTAATCCAGATTTTGACAAAACATTAAAACTCAATAAAAAGGCAATAATATT
>NW_021164089.1:0-10234 GCF_004324835.1 Dendronephthya gigantea | reverse complement strand
ATTTTTTTGTTGTTAATTCCGACTTATCGTCTACATGGAGTCGATATAATACGATTATATTTAGAATTTGAGATAACACATTGATTTGCATACCTATCAGTTCGAAACACTTAAAGTGTGTGAACATGTTCGCCGAGTCTAGCTTGACTTTTAAGTGTTGTTGTATAGTATACTAATGCCTCCCCATCTACCTTGTTGTCTCGAGATATGTTTAAAGAGTAGCCCTTCGGGGTGAAATTCCCAATAGATATAAGATCAAATTTGTCAGGGTGAAGCCAGGTTTTTGTTATCGCAAATATATCAAATTCATTCTCAACCACATAGTCTTTGACTAAATTGGCTTTGTTTCGAATAGACAGGCAGTTGAGAAGACCAAAAGAACAAAGCTGAGTAACAGCTGTATCAGGTGTGTTGGCAATGCTTGATAAAGGAATATTGATGAGATTGTTTCTCTTAATTAATATCATTTCTGCCATATATGTTTACAGGCTGATGATTTGCATGATGATAGTGATTGTATAGTGTCGCGGAGGTGTTGCCAAGTAGGTATTATAGAAAATATTCCTATAGGTCATATGGAACAACCAACCTTTCTGTAGATTCAACTGCCCAAGCATTGAACTAAGCTCCTCAGGATTATTAGCGGGTCGAAACGTGTTCATCAAACGTGACTGCTTTCGATGTTGATACATCTTATCTGCCTGATTATTATCAAAAGATTGAGGACCAGGATTAGACGAAACATCCACACACATTGTTAGATCCTACTTAAAAGGCTTCGCACATAGGACTAGACTAACAAATCCATGTTTCGGTTCTTTAGCAATCGCAAATGAGACTTTGTATTTAGATTCAAAACCAACTCGTTGTATGTTGACCCGACATCGAAAAGCAATATCTCTACAAATACTCAAGGTTATGCCATCCGCAGCCAATCCGTCCAAATCCATGCAATTAATATTCTTAAATGCCATATTAATTGGTCGAGATGTACGAAACTCGTTAGATAAAATAAATATCATAAAAAAATATATAGAGCTACCGACCACCCGCCATATTGATCGTGAATTAAGCAATAGGAAACACAATATTCATTTCCATACACGAAAAGGTGGTGATTCAATGATAACATCACGTTATCAGCTTAGATAATTTCTTTAAAAACTTGTTTAACGAATCAAATAGAGAAAACGGGAACGAAAAGAAGAAGTTGGGAAATCATTGTAAGTGTGTTTATTTCTATTTAAACCCGACAACTTTACTTGTCCAGGGAAAGTCATGTTAGAGTTGCTTACTAGTAAAAACTATGTACACACACCTTGGGTTGTGGTGGACAAAATATTGAATCATTGGTTATTTTTATTGTAGATCACTAGCTGCCTGTGAAGGAACACAAAAAATTTTATTACAATGCTTCAAAAACAGCTGGATTGAAGGTTGTCAAACTTAAATGATCTCCCCAGTGTTAAATCGATTGTTCGACTCCTACCATAACCGTGTTTCATTATAAATTCGTGAAAAGGATAAAGTAAAATAAATGAACGTGGCCGTTCAGCACAATATCTTGTACTCAATTGGCAAAGACAATGGTCCCAAAGTGGTAAATCGATGGTTCGAATCCTACCATAACCGTTTTCATTATAAATTTCGTGAAAAGAAATACTGTAAATTAAGTAACCATGGCCATTCTCCACAAGATCTTGTAGTCTAGTGGCTAAGACAATTGTCTCCCAAGTGGTAAATCGATGGTTCGAAACCTGCTGTGACCTTTTCATTATGAACTTCGTGAAAGAATAAAGTAAACTAAATAACCAATGCCATCCAGCTCAAGACCTTGTGCTCTAGTGGCGAATACGATTCTCTCCCAAGTGTAAATCGATGGTTCGAATCCTACCATAACCGTTTTTCATTATGAACTTCGTGAAAAAGGATAAATAAATTAAATAACCATAACCGTTCAGCACAAGATCTTGCAGTCTAGTGGCGAAGACAATCGTCTCCGAAGTAGTAAATCGATGGTTCGAATCCTACCATAACCGTTTCATTATAAACTTCGTGAAAACGATAAAGTAGATCAAATAAACGTAGCCATTCCCGAAGAACTTGTGGTCTAGTGGCTAACACGAGTGTTAAATCTATGTTTCGAATCGTGTCAAAACCATTTTTTATTACGAACTTCGTGAAAGGATTTTTGGGCTAGTGGCTAAGACAATTTTCTTCCAAGTGTTAAATCGATGTTTCGAATCCTGCCAAAACCATTTTTTATTATGAACTTCGTGAAAAGGGTAAAGAAAACTAAATAATCAAGGTCATCCAGCACAAGACCTTGCGGTCTAGTGGCGAAGACGATGGTCTCCCAGATGTTAAATCGATTTTTCGAATCCTACCATAACCGTTTTTCATTATGAACTTCGTGAAAACGATAAATAAATTAAATAACCATAACCGTTCAGCACAAGTTCTCGCAGTCTAGTGGCGAAGACAATCATCTCCTAAATAGTAAATCGATGGTTCGAATCTGCCATGACCTTTTTCATTATGAACTTCATGAAAAGAATAAATTAAACTAAATAACCATAGCCGTTCAGCGCAAAACCTTGCAGACAAGTGGCAAAGTCAATTGTGTCCCAAGTGGTAAATCGATGGTTCAAATCCTGCCATGACCTTTTTCATTATGAACTTCGTGAAAAGAATAAAGTAAACTAAATAACCATGGCCGTTTCAGCACAAGACCTTGCAGACTATTGGCAAAGACAATTGTCTTCCAAGTCTTAAATGGATGGTTCGAATCCTGCTATGACCTTTTCTTTATGAACTTCGTGAAAGGATAAAGTAAACTAAATAACCATGGACATCCAGCAAAAGACCTTGCAGTCTAGTGGCGAAGACGATGGTCTCCCAAGTGTTAATTCGATGGTTCGAATCCTACCGTAACCGTTTTCATTATGAACTTCGTGAAAAGGATAAGTAAATTAAATAGCCATAACCGTTTAACGCAAGATCTTGCAGTCTAGTGGCGCAAACAATCGTCTCCCAAGTAGTAAATCGAAGGTTCGAATCCTGCTATGACCTTTTTTATTATGAACTTGGTGAAAATAATAAAGTAAATTAAATAACCATCGCCGCTCAGCGCAAGACCTTGCAGTCTAATGGCTAAGACAACTGTCTCTTAAGTGGTAAATCGATGTTTCGAATCTTGCTAAAACTTTTTTTATTATGAACTTCGTGAAAGGATAAAGTAAACTAAATAACCATGGTCATCCAGCACAAAACCTTGCGGTCTAGTGGAGAAGACGATGGTCTCCCAAGTGTTAAATCGATGGTTCGAATCGTACCGTAACCGTTTTTTATTTATGAACTTTGTGAAAAGGATAAATAAATTAAATAACCATAACCGTTCAGTGCAAGATCATGCATTCTAGTGGCGAAGACAATCGTCTCCCAAGTAGTAAATCGATGGTTCGAATCCTGCGATGACCTTTTTTATTATGAACTTCGTGAAAATAATAAAGTAAATTAAATAACCATCGCCGCTCAGCGTATAAGACCTTGCAGTCTAATGGCTAAGACAACTGTCTCTTAAGTGGTAAATCGATGTTTCTAATCTTGCCAAAACTTTTTTTTATTATGAACTTCGTGAAAGGATAAAGTAAACTAAATAACCATGGTCATCCAGCACAAGACCTTGTGGTCTAGTGGCGAAGACGATGGTCTCCCAAGTGTTAAATCGATGGTTCGAAACCTACCGTAACCGTCTTTCATTATGAACTTTGTGAAAAGGATAAATAAATTAAAATAACCATAACCGTTCAGCGCAAGATCATGCAGTCTAGTGGCGAAGACAATCGTCTCCCAAGTAGTAAATCGATGGTTCGAATCCTGCCATGACCTTTTTTATTATGAACTTCGTGAAAAGAATAAAACAAATTAAGTAACCATCGCCGCTTAGCACAAGCCGTTGCAGTCTAATCGCTAAGACAACTGTCTCTCAAGTGGTAAATCGATGTTTCGAATCTTCCAAAACTATTTTTATTATGAACTTCGTGAAAGGATAAAGTAAACTAAATAACGATGGTCATCCAGCACAAGACCTTGCAGCTAGTGGCAAAGACGATGGTCTCCATAGTTTTAAATCGATGGTTCGAATCCTAGCATAACCGTTTTTCATAATGAACTTCGTGAAAAGGATAAAGTAAATTAAATAACCATAAGCATTCATCACAAAATTTTGCATCCTAGTGGCGAAGACAATCGTCTCCCAAGTATTATATCGATGGTTCGAATCCTGCCATTGCATTTTTCATTATGAACTTTGTGAAAAGAATAAAGTAAATTAAATATCCATGGCCGTTCAGCATGTCTTCAGCAGGCTGTCTTTTAAGTGGTAAATCGATGTTTCGAATCCTGCCAAAACCATTTTTTATTATGAACTTCGTAAAAGGGTAAAGTAAACTAAATAACCATGGCTATCCAGTACAAGAACTTGTGGTCTAGAGGCGAAGACGACTGTCTTCTAAGTGGTAAATCGATGTTTCGAATCCCGCTAAAAGGGACTGAACAGAGTGACTGGGCATCGCTGTCAATCTAATGTTAATTAGGGAGGACCTATATTCATATATTCTGTTACTCCAGGATGATTTTTATTGAAAGTGAGTTGTGTTCAAAAGAAATTAACCAGGCACAGCAGATATGAATATGGTCCCCTCAATTAACGTCAGATTGACGCCAATGACTGGGGGAAGGGGTGAGAAGATGGTCGTGGGGTGAGAGCAAAAGGAAGGACGACAGGTTGATAAAAAGGAGAATAGTTGATAGGGAACGCTGTAGAAGGGACAACATAAACCAGACAACAAGGAAAACAGCCAAACAATCGTTGCCTTCACAATTTTGATAGTATGTGTAAAGAAGGGGGTGTCAAAAATGGCCAAAAATGCGCCACGTAATTTGTAAACGGCCACTAGAGAGGTGTGAAAAATTTGCTTTCCCATATGTTGACAAAATGGACATCGTATACTAATTGGTTTAGTATAAACGCATAGAAGAACGATGTTTCAAAAGCCTCTGTATGGGAAAACTTTTTTTACTGCGGAAAAATGTCCACCATGACCCACCATGTTTCTGCACACGTAGCATTGCTGAAATCTTTAAATTTTCAAACTCTTCATTCGCTCGTAATTTGCTAAATATTCTAGATGTATTGCATGCAGGCAATGCAAACCATGAAAATCATCATTTTATGGAGTGTTTGGGTATAATGGCATTTTCCTTCCCCATACAAAATTGGTATACAACCCATCATCATTTCGCCACGGAGTTAAAGGTTTGTCTACAGTGTGGAGAAAACAAATTAGTTCAATTAGATTTTGTCTGCGGTGAACGAAATCATTTCCTAATTCAGCGCTGTCAAAAGAAAATTATATATATATATATATATATATATATATATATATATATATATATATATATATATATATATATATATATATAATATAATATATATATATATATATATATATATATATATATATATATATATTATATATATATATTATATAATATATATATATATATATATATATATATATATATATATATATATATATAATATATATATATATATATATATATATATATATATATATATACACTAATACTACATTTCAATGATGTACGTAGTTGTTGACGGCGGACTTGCTTAAGTAATCGACAGATCCCCTTTTAGGATTTATATAAATATAAAGGTGGGACAAATTGTTCGAATAAGGCAAGCTATCACGGACGAAGTTGACCAGGAGGTATCAAACAAACAGCAAACGGAATTCCCAGTAGGAATCAAGGTAGAGTCTTTGGCTGATGATATGGTCGCTCCTATTGAAGAGATAGTAGATTTTACACCGATGGAACAAGTGAAACATCCCCACTCAATGGCATTCTATTCATATTCTATAGTTTTGGACTTAGCTTGTGCTCAGGTATCGCCACACAGACCATTAAAATACCCCTTTGAAAAGGATCTATATAAGACCTGATTTATTCATTAGTGACTATTGAAAATGGAGACACAGAGTACATATACCTTTACAGTTTCCCCATCCGTTACTGCCGCCTTGGAGAAACAGGAACTCATTGGTAATCTGCGCGATCAGTTCAATCGTGATGTCTGCTCCACCATTCAGATTCATACGACCAATCCTAATAAAACGGAACGTGAACACGTAGCGTTTCTAATCATTTAAAAATAGCCGTTTTTAGCAGACAAACTTGGTTCTAAAACAATAAGTTTACAAGCCTATCTCATGTACGTATAATACATTAGTTAGTTAGCACCCTAGGTCATTTCGTAATGCTCACAGGCCTGAATAAATCCTCTACATACCCTCGTTCAAAACCGTCGCGTATTTTTGTATAGCATACAGTATAAAAAGATATGACTCTTCAACGGAAGATACCAAATGATTATAGTATATATATTAACATGATTTATTGCAGGCTTCATGGCAACAAGCAAACAAAAATAGATTTGAAAACCAACGAAGAAAGAAGAGAAGTAGGAGTACTGTGACACTCAAAGGAGTATTTACCCCTTATACGTAATGCACTTACATAAACTCGCCATGTTCCGTGAGCTCTTGTTCGAACCGTTATCTTGTTTTCCTTCTTTTTTATCCTAAGTGAAATTTCACTATACTTCGGTTTTAGCATCACTCACACATTCACACTTGCTCACTTAATTCAAATAGGAAAGTGACTCCAAACGAACGGCCGGGTCGTCTAAACTGTCGGTGTTGTCGGAAGCAACTGAAGGCGAGACGGCAGAAACCTGCAGGGAACATGTGGTAGCGATAAAGAAGGAGATGGCCAAAAGTCGAAACAAAAACGTAGACCTGAGTAAGGAATTAATGGAGGTCACTTTCCCTTCCAGGAGGCACGAAATCCTTCGTACGCCTAAACTCTTGAGAACGTCTTGGAAGAGTATCCGGCACTGACACTTGTGTCCGAGGTAAACTACTAATAGCTATTTTCAGTTTTCTCATTTTAAATTTCGGATCTTTGACACACAGAAATTGTTTGCACGACGCCCGTCTTTTGCATCATTGTGGTAGCATGGTTGGTGAGGCTCATATGCAAAGGTAAAAATTCCATTGGAGTGTTTTTGCCTAGTCTAAAAACCCTATAACGAACTATGTTTTTCACCGCTTGTTACCTTCATATGTAGCATTCAAGCTCCGATTTTTGTTGCAAGTGGTTGAAATATATGATGTAGATATTCTTGTTTTTACTTCAGCTGAAAGCAGAGTTTCACAGGATAATGGGGATGACTGGAACAAAAAAAAATGGTCAAAACGTTCGAAACTGAAATCTAAGCTAAGTTGCTCAACCTAGTTCAAAAGAAAAAGGTTATTTCCGGGGTGAAAAAAAGTATGAATGAAATGGTTGAAGCTATCACTGATGACCCTGGAAAAAAGTCAGGTAATGAAACTTTTTGGATTAAACACATATTTATACATTAAATGTGGTACAACAACTGCCTAAAGAGAATAAAGAACTCTTCTTGACGTTTTGACCCAAGGGGATTTGTCAGGAAGGTTAGTATGAAAACAAATAAGGAAGAACACGTGGTTTGTATGGGGCACAAATTTATGCATCCTGTTTTGTTCCTTTATACTTGACACATACTGATTTATACTGTTTCTAATACTCTAATATTCTAATGCACTAATTTCTACTAATAAATCAATGCCTTAAGATAATTTACTTTTGTGTAGACATCGAAGAGGATGGATCTGTCTTGTTGCTTCAATTGTTCTTCAACGAGACCTTGACCTGCTAAATAGTCAGATGATTTGCGAATCGCTCTCGACTTCTTAACATAACTCCATTTTGAAGTTCAAATTTTTCGCTTGATTTTCTTTTCAATTGTGATATGTCGAGTTAATCTGCTTTGGTTTTTATTCACAATTGAAAAGAGAATTGAGCGAAATATTCCGTTCCATCGAAGATTTCCCCCCCACCAATATAGTGAAAATCCACCTTAATAACACCGAATCCACAAACAATGCAGCATAAATGTGACCTTCCACGGGAAAACGTGCGTTAACAATAGTTCGCTGAAACAGCAAAACGAACGGATAACGAACGGGTAGTGAACGATCTGTCATAACGTTTCAACGAACCCAAAAAACGTTTTGACGAATTCAACTAAAAATGTGAACGTTTAAAGTCGAGAATACGAACGGATAAATAAACGTTCAATCTGAAGCCGTTTGAACGATTTATGTTTATGAACGGTTTTAAAGAATTTTGAAATATTTTCAAACACGTAACATGTGTTGGCGCAAGTATGCGTGTACATATAAATAGCTATACCTTCATTTGAATGTTTAACTAAATTTTTTAGCTTAACTACCTAAATCACATTGTTTTATACTTTATATATATATACATTTGCATTTTGCATCAAAATTCGGGTTTATTCGTTAGAAAGCCTTCAGTTATCAGTACAAATTATCATCGTTATGTCAAATTAATCAAATGCATCATCTGCAACTATACACATCAAAATATTCAGGGCGTGTTTATTTGCAACAACGTTACAGATGTTTAAATCTCTCCACGGACAAACTAAATTATGGGTGGTTAAGGACATATAAACCATGCATGCATCCGTTTTATTAACACGGCTCTAAACCGAGAGTAAACGAAGATTGCAATAAATGCCTGGCTTCGATAATAATATCATAGGCAATGTCATTGGTCACCGTCTCAGTTAGTTGAGTTTCAGCTACGGGATACATATTTTATGTTAAGCTAAACACAAGAGATTCCATTGTTCACTATTGCTTATACTCTTTGACGCGCAAACGACTAAATTAATTAGCGCAAGGTCAAGTTGTTTACAGATGATAACCAGACATTAAGCCCGGCGCACACTGGAGGAAACAGCTGAGCTGAACGTCACTCGTGGCTGTTAGCTGAGCTGTTTCCTCAGGTGTGCGGTGTCGTGTTCCGCGATTTTCGCTACGCGTGCCATGAGCGCAGAATATTCAACATGTTGAATAATTTTGTGCACGAGTGAACATTTCCTCACAGTGTGCGCGCGTTCTGAGCTATCAGCTCATCAACCAATACCAACGCGCATGCGTCTTTTCCATGTTTTACTGAAGTCAAGATGGCCGATGTCGATGAAAATCTAGACTCGAGCTCGTCGGGAGATGAAGAGGTTTTGCTTTCCCTTCTGATACTGCGGGAGGCGAAGCCGTTTGAGAGCAGCTAACCGAAAGACTTGGGTTAAATCCTGGGTTTCACGCCGCCAAACCCATGGGGCATGTGCGAATATTGTTCGTGAATTGAATTACGAAGATCCAGAGAAATTCAGACAATATCATCGCCTAGACAGAACTTCATTTCAGGAAATTTTGACCTTAATATACCCTTGGTCGAAAAGAAAGACACTCACCTTCGCTGCTCGATAAAACCCATTGAACGATTGTCCGTGACATTACGTTTTTTAGCTACAGGTTTGTCTATAGTTTGTTTCCCAGTTTGTTGTATTATTGTCAATAATGATTACTATACAGACACGGAGTTTACTAATGAATGCCTCTTTTTTAAAACTTATCATTTTCAGGAGAGACATTCAGAAGTCTTTCCTTCGAATATCGAATTGGTGAGAGAACAATATCATGCATAGTAGAAGAAACATGTCAAGCCTTGCATGAAGTTATGAAAGACAAGTATTTAAAGGTATAAAATTTTATTTTGTAAACTGTGTAGCTATAAAATATTAATAACAAGTATCAGTAAATAGTATTAATATAAATTATATAATGTATTGTCCTTTTCAGTAGTGATCCTCTCTGTAGGGCATACTATTTTGCCCATAAATTGGAGGTTGTTCGCTTTGTGGGGTACCAGGCATGATTGGGTGGAAATAATTTCTCTGGGGTTGGGGTTGTATGACTTGGTGTCTGTACTTCCTGGGTCAGTAATCCAGCCTGAGCTTGAAAAATAATATTATTTATTTTGTTTTGTGCCAAATTGCTTGCCACTTTATCCAATTCAGACAAAGCTTTGGCAACATAATTCCCAAAAGCATCATAAATGGTGTCGTTCCCTTTTTTTTTGCTTGTTTGCAATAGACTGAGACAAATTCTTGATCAGGTGATACTCCTCCTCAGCCTGTTTCTTTCTGGACATTGCTCGTTTTTTCAGTGGTTCACTTGTTGATCTTCCA
>NW_021164088.1:0-10326 GCF_004324835.1 Dendronephthya gigantea | reverse complement strand
CCGCGCATGCGCACTAACGATTTTTTGAATGTTTGTGCGCACCGCGACCAACGGGAACGCAAAAAAACAGATAAATACCGAGGTTGGCAGCAATATTTCGACGAAACATCGTCCGCGCATGCGCACTAACGATTTTTTGAATGTTTTTTTGCACCGCAACCAACGGGACACCAAAAAACAGATAAATACCGAGGTTGCCAGCAATATTTCGACGAAAAATCGTCCGCGCATGCGCACTAACGATTTTTTTTACTGTTTTTGTGCACCACGCGACCAACGGACGGCCAAAAACAGATAAATAGATTGGCAGCAATATTTCGACGAAAAATAGTCCGCGCATGCGCACTAACGATTTTTTGACTGTTTTGTGCACCGCGACCAACGGGACGGCCAAAAACAGATAAATATCGAGGTTGGCAGCAATATTTCGACGAAAAATCGTCCGCGCATGCGCACTTACGATTTTTTGACTGTTTTTGTGCACCGCGACCAACGGACGGCAAAAACAGATAAATACCGAGGTTGGCAGCAATATTTCGACGAAAAATAGTCCGCGCATGCGCACTAACGATTTTTTTTACTGTTTTTGTGCACCGCGACCAACAGGACGGCAAAAAACAGATAAATACCGAGGTTGGCAGCAATATTTCGACGAAAAATAGTCCGCGCATGCGCACTAACGATTTTTTTATATGTTTTTGTGCACCGCGACCAACAGGACGGCAAAAACAGATAAATACGAGGTTGGCAGCAATATTTCGACGAAAAATAGTCCGCGCATGCGCACTAACGATTTTTTTACTGTTTTTGTGCACCACGACCAACGGGACGGCCAAAAACAGATAAATATCGAGGTTGGCAGCAATATTTCGACGAAAAATAGTCCGCGCATGCGCACTAACGATTTTTTTAAATGTTTTTGTGCACCGCGACCAACGGGACGGCAAAAAACAGATAAATACTGAGGTTGACAGCAATATTTCGACGAAAAATCGTCCGCGCATGCGCACTAACGATTTTTTGACTGTTTTTGTGCACCGCGACCAACGGGACGGCCAAAAACAGATAAATATCGAGGTTGGCAGCAATATTTCGACGAAAAATCGTCCGCGCATGCGCACTAACGATTTTTTTGACTGTTTTTGTGCACCGCGACCAACAGGACGGCCAAAAAAGATAAATACCGAGGTTGGCAGCAATATTTCGACGAAAAATCGTCCGCGCATGCGCACTAACGATTTTTTTACTGTTTTTGTGCACCGCGACCAAAGGACGGCAAAAAACAGATAAATACCGAGGTTGGCAGCAATATTTCGACGAAAAATCGTCCGCGCATGCGCACTAACGACTTTTTTGAATGTTTTTGTGCACCGCGACCAACAGGACGACAAAAACAGATAAATACCGAGGTTGGCAGCAATATTTCGACGAAAAATCGTCCGCGCATGCGCACTAACGATTTTTTTGAATGTTTTTGTGCACTGCGACCAACGGGACGGCCAAAAACAGATAAATACCGAGGTTGCCAGCAATATTTCGACGAAAAATCGTCCGCGCATGCGCACTAACGATTTTTTTTTACTGTTTTGTGCACCGCGACCAACAGACGGCCAAAAACAGATAAATAATGAGGTTGGCAGCAATATTTCGACGAAAAATCGTCCGGGCATGCGCACTAACGATTTTTTTTTACTGTTTTTGTGCACCGCGACCAACAGGACGGCAAAAAACAGATAAATACCGAGGTTGGCAGCAATATTTCGACGAAAAATCGTCCGCGCATGCGCACTAACGATTTTTTTTACTGTTTTTGTGCACCGCGACCAACGGGACGAAAAAACAGATAAATACCGAGGTTGGCAATATTTCGACGAAAAATCGTCCGCGCATGCGCACTAACGATTTTTTTGAATGTTTTTGTGCACCGCGACCAACGGGACGGCCAAAAACAGATAAATATCGAGGTTGGCAGCAATATTTCGGCGAAAAATCGTCCGCGCATGCGCACTAACGATTTTTTTGACTGTTTTTGTGCACCGCGACCAACGGGACGGCCAAAAACAGATAAATATCGAGGTTTGCAGCAATATTTCGACGAAAAATCGTCCGCGCATGCGCACTTACGATTTTTTTGACTGTTTTTTGCACCGCGACCAACGGACGGCCAAAAACAGATAAATATCGAGGTTCAGCAATATTTCGACGAAAAATCGTCCGCGCATGCGCACTTACGATTTTTTTGACTGTTTTTTGCACCGCGACCAACGGGACGGCCAAAAACAGATAAATACCGAGGTTGGCAGCAATATTTCGACGAAAAATCGTCCGCGCATGCGCACTAACGATTTTTTTTGACTGTTTTTGTGCACCGCGACCAACGGACGGCAAAAAACAGATAAATACCGAGGTTGGCAGCAATATTTCGACGAAAAATCGTCCCCCCATGCGCACTAACGATTTTTTTTTACTGTTTTTGTGCACCGCGACCAACAGGACGGAAAAAAACAGATAAATACCGAGGTTGGCAGCAATATTTCGACGAAAAATCGTCCGCGCATGCGCACTAACGATTTTTTTGACTGTTTTTGTGCACCGCGACCAACGGGACGGCCAAAAACAGATAAATACCGAGGTTGGCAGCAATATTTCGACGAAAAATCGTCCGCGCATGCGCACTAACGATTTTTTTGTGCACCGCGACCAACGGGACGGCCAAAAACAGATAAATACCGAGGTTGGCAGCAATATTTCGACGAAAAATAGTCCGCGCATGCGCACTAACGATTTTTTTGAATGTTTTTGTGCACCGCGACCAACGGGACGGCCAAAAACAGATAAATACCGAGGTTGGCAGCAATATTTCGACGAAAAATCGTCCGCGCATGCGCACTAACGATTTTTTTGAATGTTTTTGTGCACCGCGACCAACGGGACGGCCAAAAACAGATAAATACCGAGGTTAGCAGCAATATTTCGACGAAAAATCGTCCGCGCATGCGCACTAACGATTTTTTTGACTGTTTTTGTGCACCGCGACCAACGGGACGGCCAAAAACAGATAAATATCGAGGTTGGCAGCAATATTTCGACGAAAAATCGTCCGCGCATGCGCACTAACGATTTTTTTTTACTGTTTTTGCACCGCGACCAACGGGACGGCCAAAAACAGATAAATATCGAGGTTGGCAGCAATATTTCGACGAAAAATCGTCCGCGCATGCGCACTTACGATTTTTTTGACTGTTTTTGTGCACCGCGACCAACGGGACGGCCAAAAACAGATAAATACCGAGGTTGGCAGCAATATTTCGACGAAAAATCGTCCGCGCATGCGCACTAACGATTTTTTTTTACTGTTTTTGTGCACCCCGACCAACGGGACGGCCAAAAACAGATAAATACCGAGGTTGGCAGCAATATTTCGACGAAAAATCGTCCGCGCATGCGCACTAACGATTTTTTTGAATGTTTTGTGCACTGCGACCAACGGACGGCAAAAAAGATAAATACCGAGGTTGGCAGCAATATTTCGACGAAAAATCGTCCGCGCATGGGCACTAACGATTTTTTTGACTGTTTTTGTGCACCGACCAACGGGACGGCCAAAAAAAACAGATAAATACCGAGGTTGACCCAATATTTCGACGAAAAATCGTCCGCGCATGCGCACTAACGATTTTTTTGACTGTTTTTGTGCACTGCGACCAACGGGACGGCAAAAAACAGATAAATACCGAGGTTGGCAGCAATATTTCGACGAAAAATCGTCCGCGCATGCGCACTAACGATTTTTTTTACTGTTTTTGTGCACCGCGACCAACAGGACGGCAAAAAACAGATAAATACCGAGGTTGGCAGCAATATTTCGACGAAAAATCGTCCGCGCATTTGTGTGCACTAACGATTTTTTTTTACTGTTTTTGTGCACCGCGACCAACAGGACGGCAAAAACAGATAAATACCGAGGTTGGCAGCAATATTTCGACGAAAAATCGTCCGTGCATGCGCACTAACGATTTTTTTGACTGTTTTTGTCACCGCGACCAACGGGACGGCAAAAAACAGATAAATACCGAGGTTGGCAGCAATATTTCGACGAAAAATCGTCCGCGCATGCGCACTAACGATTTTTTTTGACTGTTTTGTGCACCGCGACCAACAGGACGGCAAAAAACAGATAAATACCGAGGTTGGCAGCAATATTTCGACGAAAAATAGTCCGCGCATGCGCACTAACGATTTTTTTGAAGGTTTTTGTGCACCGCGACCAACAGGACGGCAAAAAACAGATAAATACCGAGGTTGGCAGCAATATTTCGACGAAAAATAGTCCGCGCATGCGCACTAACGATTTTTTGAATGTTTTTGTGCACCGCGACCAACGGGACGGCCAAAAACAGATAAATACCGAGGTTGGCAGCAATATTTCGACGAAAAATAGTCCGCGCATGCGCACTAACGATTTTTTGAATGTTTTTGTGCACCGCGACCATGGGACGGCCAAAAACAGATAAATACCTAGGTTGGCAGCAATATTTCGACGAAAAATAGTCCGCGCATGCGCACTAACGATTTTTGTGTTTTTGTGCACCGCGACCAACGGGACGGCCAAAAACAGATAAATACCGAGGTTGGCAGCAATATTTCGACGAAAAATCGTCCGCGCATGCGCACTAACGATTTTTTTGAATGTTTTTGTGCACCGCGACCAACGGGACGGCCAAAACAGATAAATATGAGGTTGGCAGCAATATTTCGACGAAAAATCGTCCGCGCATGCGCACTAACGATTTTTTTGACTGTTTTTGTGCACCGCGACCAACGGGACGGCCAAAAACAGATAAATATCGAGGTTGGCAGCAATATTTCGACGAAAAATCGTCCGCGCATGCGCACTAACGATTTTTTTTTGCACCGCGACCAACGGGACGGCCAAAAAAGATAAATACCGAGGTTGGCAGCAATATTTCGACGAAAAATCGTCCGCGCATGCGCACTAACGATTTTTTTACTGTTTTTGTGCACCGCGACCAACGGGACGGCCAAAAACAGATAAATACCGAGGTTGGCAGCAATATTTCGACGAAAAATCGTCCGCGCATGCGCACTAACGATTTTTTTACTGTTTTTGTGCACCGCGACCAACGGACGGCCAAAAACAGATAAATACCGAAGTTGGCAGCAATATTTCGACGAAAAATGTCCGCGCATGCGCACTAACGATTTTTTTTACTGTTTTTGTGCAACGAAACCAACGGACGGCCAAAAAAGATAAATACGAGGTTGGCAGCAATATTTCGACGAAAAATCGTCCGCGCATGCGCACTAACGATTTTTTGACTGTTTTTTTGCACCGCGACCAACGGGACGGCCAAAAACAGATAAATACCGAGGTTGGCAGCAATATTTCGACGAAAAATCGTCCGCGCATGCGCACTAACGATTTTTTTGACTGTTTTTGTGCACCGCGACCAACGGACGGCAAAAACAGATAAATACCGAGGTTGGCAGCAATATTTCGACGAAAAATCGTCCGCGCATGCGCACTAACGATTTTTTTTACTGTTTTTGTGCACCGCGACCAACAGGACGGAAAAAAACAGATAAATACCGAGGTTGGCAGCAATATTTCGACGAAAAATCGTCCGCGCATATGCACTAACGATTTTTTTACTGTTTTTGTGCACCGCGACCAACAGGACGGAAAAAAACAGATAAATACCGAGGTTGGCAGCAATATTTCGACGAAAAATTTTCCGTGCATGCGCACTAACGATTGTTTTTGACTGTTTTTGTGCATCGCGACCAACAGGGGACGGCAAAAAACAGATAAATACCGAGGTTGGCAGCAATATTTCGACGAAAAATCGTTAGTGCGCATGCGCACTAACGATTTTTTTGAATGTTTTTGTGCACCGCGACCAACGGGACGGCAAAAAACAGATAAATACCGAGGTTGGCAGCAATATTTCGACGAAAAATCGTCCGCGCATGCGCACTAACGATTTTTTTGACTGTTTTTGTGCACCGCGACCAACGGACGGCAAAAACAGATAAATACCGAGGTTGGCAGCAATATTTCGACGAAAAATCGTCCGCGCATGCGCACTAACGATTTTTTTGACTGTTTTTGTGCACCGCGACCAACGGGACGCCCAAAAACAGATAAATACTGAGGTTGGCAGCAATATTTCGACGAAAAATCGTCCGCGCATGCGCACTAACGATTTTTTTGACTGTTTTTGTGCACCGCGACCAACGGGACGGCCAAAAACAGATAAATACCGAGGTTGGCAGCAATATTTCGACGAAAAATCGTCCGCGCATGCGCACTAAAGATTTTTTTGACTGTTTTTGTGCACCGCGACCAACGGGACGGAAAAAACAGATAAATACCGAGGTTGGCAGCAATATTTCGACGAAAAATCGTTCGCGCATGCGCACTAACGATTTTTTTTTACTGTTTTGTGCACCGCGACCAACAGGACGGCAAAAAACAGATAAATACCGAGGTTGGCAGCAATATTTCGACGAAAAATCGTCCGTGCATGCGCACTAACGATTTTTTTGAATGTTTTTGTACACTGCGACCAACGGGACGGCAAAAAACAGATAAATACCGAGGTTGGCAGCAATATTTCGACGAAAAATCGTCTGCGCATGCGCACTAACGATTTTTTTTGACTGTTTTTGTGCACCGCGACCAACAGGACGGCAAAAAACAGATAAATACCGAGGTTGGCAGCAATATTTCGACGAAAAATCGTCCGCGCATGCGCACTAACGATTTTTTTGACTGTTTTTGTGCACCGCGACCAACGGGACGGCCAAAAACAGATAAATACCGAGGTTGGCAGCAATATTTCGACGAAAAATCGTCCGCGCATGCGCACTAACGATTTTTTTGACTGTTTTTGTGCACCGCGACCAACGGGACGCAAAAAAAGATAAATACCGAGGTTGGCAGCAATATTTCGACGAAAAATCGTCCGCGCATGCGCACTAACGATTTTTTGACTGTTTTTGTGCACCGCGACAACGGGACGGCCAAAAACAGATAAATACCGAGGTTGGCAGCAATATTTCGACGAAAAATCGTCCGCGCATGCGCACTAACGATTTTTTTACTGTTTTTGTGCACCGCGACCAACGGGACGGCAAAAACAGATAAATACCGAGGTTAGCAGCAATATTTCGACGAAAAATCGTCCGCGCATGCGCACTAACGATTTTTTTTTACTGTTTTTGTGCACCGCGACCAACAGGACGGCAAAAAACAGATAAATACCGAGGTTAACAGCAATATTTCGACGAAAAATCGTCCGCGCATGCGCACTAACGATTTTTTGACTGTTTTTGTGCACCGCGACCAACGGACGGCAAAAACAGATAAATACTGAGGTTGGCAGCAATATTTCGACGAAAAATCGTCCGCGCATGCGCACTAACGATTTTTTTGACTGTTTTGTGCACCGCGACCAACGGGACGGCCAAAAACAGATAAATACCGAGGTTGGCAGCAATATTTCGACGAAAAATCGTCCGCGCATGCGCACTAACGATTTTTTTGACTGTTTTTGTGCACCGCGACCAACGGGACGGCCAAAAACAGATAAATACCGAGGTTGGCAGCAATATTTCGACGAAAAATCGTCCGCGCATGCGCACTAACGATTTTTTTTACTGTTTTTGTGCACCCGACCAACGGGACGGCCAAAAACAGATAAATAACGAGGTTGGCAGCAATATTTCGACGAAAAATCGTCCGCGCATGCGCACTAACGATTTTTTTTAATGTTTTTGTGCACGCGACCAACGGAGGCCAAAAACAGATAAATACCGAGGTTGGCAGCAATATTTCGACGAAAAATTCCGCGCATGCCCACTAACAATTTTTTGACTGTTTTTTGCACCGCGACCAACGGGACGGCCAAAAACAGATAAATACCGAGGTTGGCAGCAATATTTCGACGAAAAATCGTCCGCGCATGCGCACTAACGATTTTTTTGACTGTTTTTGTGCACCGCGACCAACGGAACGGCCAAAAACAGATAAATACCGAGGTTGGCAGCAATATTTCGACGAAAAATCGTCCGCGCATGCGCACTAACGATTTTTTTGACTGTTTTTGTGCACCGCGACCAACAGGACGGCAAAAACAGATAAATACCGAGGTTGGCAGCAATATTTCGACGAAAAATCGTCCGCGCATGCGCACTAACGATTTTTTTGACTGTTTTTGTGCACCGCGACCAACGGACGGCCAAAAAAAGATAAATACCGAGGTTGGCAGCAATATTTCGACGAAAAATAGTCCGCGCATGCGCACTAACGATTTTTTGTGTTTTTGTGCACCGCGACCAACGGGACGGCCAAAAACAGATAAATACCGAGGTTGGCAGCAATATTTCGACGAAAAATAGTCCGCGCATGCGCACTAACGATTTTTTTGTATGTTTTTGTGCACCGCGACCAACGGGACGGCCAAAAACAGATAAATACCGAGGTTGGCAGCAATATTTCGACGAAAAATCGTCCGCGCATGCGCACTAACGATTTTTTTGAATGTTTTTGTGCACCGCGACCAACGGGACGGCCAAAAACAGATAAATATCGAGGTTGGCAGCAATATTTCGACGAAAAATCGTCCGCGCATGCGCACTAACGATTTTTTTGACTGTTTTTGTGCACCGCGACCAACGGGACGGCCAAAAACAGATAAATATCGAGGTTGGCAGCAATATTTTGACGAAAAATCGTCCGCGCATGCGCACTAACGATTTTTTTTACTGTTTTTTGCACCGCGACCAACGGGACGGCCAAAAACAGATAAATACGAGGTTGCAGCAATATTTCGACGAAAAATCGTCCGGCATGCGCACTAACGATTTTTTTGACTGTTTTGTGCACCGCGACCAACGGGACGGCCAAAAACAGATAAATACCGAGGTTGGCAGCAATATTTCGACGAAAAATCGTCCGCGCATGCGCACTAACGATTTTTTTTACTGTTTTTGTGCACCCGACCAACGGACGGCCAAAAACTGATAAATACCGAGGTTGAACGCAATATTTCGACGAAAAATCGTCCGCGCATGCGCACTAACGATTTTTTTGACTGTTTTTGTGCACCGCGACCAACGGGACGGCCAAAAAGATAAATACCGAGGTTCAGCAATATTTCGACCAAAAATGTCCGCGCATGCGCACTAACGATTTTTTTGACTGTTTTTGTGCACCGCGACCAACGGGACGGCCAAAACAGATAAATACCGAGGTTGGCAGCAATATTTCGACGAAAAATCGTCCGCGCATGCGCACTAACGATTTTTTTGACTGTTTTTGTGCACCGCGACCAACGGACGGCAAAAACAGATAAATACCGAGGTTGGCAGCAATATTTCGACGAAAAATCGTCCGCGCATGCGCACTAACGATTTTTTTGACTGTTTTTGTGCACCGCGACCAACAGGACGGCAAAAAACAGATAAATACCGAGGTTGGCAGCAATATTTCGACGAAAAATCGTCGCGCATGCGCACTAACGATTTTTTTTACTGTTTTTGTGCACCGACCAACAGCGGCAAAAACAGATAAATACCGAGGTTGGCAGCAATATTTCGACGAAAAATCGTCCGTGCATGCGCACTAACGATTTTTTTGACTGTTTTTGTGCACCGCGACCAACGGGACGGCCAAAAACAGATAAATACCGAGGTTGGCAGCAATATTTCGACGAAAAATCGTCAGCGCATGCGCACTAACGATTTCTTTTGTCTGTTTTTGTGCACCGCGACCAACGGGACCGCCAAAAACAGATAAATACCGAGGTTGGCAGCAATATTTCGACGAAAAATCGTCCGCGCATGCGCACTAACGATTTTTTTGACTGTTTTTGTGCACCGCGACCAACGGGACGGCCAAAAACAGATAAATACCGAGGTTGGCAGCAATATTTCGACGAAAAATCGTCCGCGCATGCGCACTAACGATTTTTTTACTGTTTTTGTGCACTGCGACCAACGGACGGCCAAAAACTGATAAATACCGAGGTTGGCAGCAATATTTCAATGAAAAATCGTCCGCCCATGCGCACTAACGATTTTTTTGATGGTTTTTGTGCACCGCGATCAAAGGGACGGCCAAAAACAGATAAATACCGAGGTTGGCAGCAATATTTCGACGAAAAATCGTCCGCGCATGCGCACTAACGATTTTTTGACTGTTTTTGTGCACCGCGACCAACGGGACGGCCATAAAGATAAATACCGAGGTTGGCAGCAATATTTCGACGAAAAATCGTCCGCTCATGCGCACCAACGATT
>NW_021164087.1:0-10317 GCF_004324835.1 Dendronephthya gigantea | reverse complement strand
GCGCTTTTTTCTTCTTTTCGTCGTTTCCCGATAAATTAGTTTTCTTTTGGACATCTAGAAAAGCGGGTCATTTTTGTTATGTAAGTGCTCCTGTTTCTGCTTTTTTCTAGTCAGATGCCTTAAAACAGTTACGCATGCAGTTAAATATTAGTTTTGGATTTCATCTTGATTACTGATGATTGACATTCTTGCATGACCCTTACCATGACCAAATTAGTTAGTAGATAATAATACCTTGTCACTTGAAGTACACTAGCTCACCGGCTGATAATATTTTCATATTGTGTTCAACTCCATTCAATAATTGTTACGTATTATGCTAGCCTCATCGAGTAATTGTATAAAGTATTATAGGAAAAATTAAACCTTGAAATAACCTATTGGAATAAACTGTCCAAAATTAAAGGCGTGTGCATGTGAATCTAGAATTCTCCATTACAATTTACATAAACAACGTGTCATATATTAAGGTAATGTTTCGCGAATATTTCACTCAATTTAAAATAAAACATTTGCTAAAAAAGGATTTGGTGAGATCCTGAGGGGAATTCCCCTGTCTCCCGGTTCTCCCATTCCACTGTTCCCTGTTCCCCGGAAAAAGTCTTGTGCAGCCCTACTTCGATTACTGCTCGCCCCTGTGGGATACTTGTGGCAATCTGCTCAGAGATTTCAATTTAGTTGCAAAGAGTTCAGTTTCGTGCAGCGAGGGTTTTAACAGTGCAAATTATGAACCTCTTGAAACTAGACGGTCTGGTGCTAAGTCAGTATTAATGTACAAGATACTTAATAACCATACTGCGCCCGCTCTTCGGGAGTCTTTCGTGAGAAGAGAAATAGGATCCCAAGGCCGAATCGAGAATACCTTAAAAAAGTTTCAAATATAGCCGCGCTATGCTTTGGAATCGGCTCACAAACGAAGCAAAATCAGCTGAGTCGCTCGTTAGTTTAAATCAATTGTTGTTGCACACTGAAATGCGTCCTAGTTACCTGTGTGTGAAACCTATACTGTATTCTTATTACTGTCTTAATAATTAAACACGCCCCTCGTGGAAACCAGCCTAGAGTTGATGGGGCTGGCATGTTTCTTGCGATTTCCACGTTTTCATGCGATTTCCACTTCTGTTCGTGAGCTTTCGTTCGTGTTCATAATTTTTTGATTCCTGTTCACTCGTGTTCGTGATCTTTGGTTCGTGTTCATGATTTTTTGACTCGTGTTCATTCGTGTTCATAATTTTTTTATTCGTGTTCACTCGTGTTCGTGATCTTTGGTTCGTGTTCATGATTTTTTGACCCGTGTTCACTCGTGTTCATTCGTGTTGATGATTTTTTAACTGGTGTTCACAAGCGTTCATATTTCTTGAGTCGTATTCTGACTCGTGTCCACTGGTGTTCATTCGTGTTCACTCGCGTTCTGACTCGTGTGTTGTTTTTGAACAGATCATGGCAAGAATCGAACCTACGCTTTTGCGATGCCGGTGAAATGCCCTTGCCATTGAGAACGTATATTTGACTCATTTTTTCCATCCACTGTTCCTGGCTTGAATTTGAAGTGTGTATAATACCACTCGAAATTAAGACCTTTTAACCTATTTGATTCTTGATAATACAATCGCGTTCTTCCAACAGCTCCGTTTTAACCGTGTACTTAAGGGTAGACGGCTTGGTAAAGGAGACAAAAAACCTGACACGAGTGGGTCATTTTGGTATGACCAAAGATGGTTCAGGATATTTAGAACATATCATCGTCGTCGTCATCATCATCTCTGCCTTTGTTTTCCTTCACATGTTCACATCGTTTAAAAACTTCTTAATAAGAAACTTTCTCTTATCAACGGCACCTTCTATTGCTTCTTCTTGGTCAAAATCATCATTTGTAATAAACATATTTTCTTATGTACCGGATCTTTCTTCAGTTGTCTCATCCACAAATGGCGCTTTAAATAGATATTTTCTAATTCTTCCTGGAGTCTAGCATGGCATTGAAGTAAGCTTTCTTTTTAGCATAGTGCTCATCAAAACCACTGTTTATAAGGCTTTCTTTCATTTCCTCGAATACTGTGTTACTTCTATGTTATCCTTCTTCTATTAACGACATCCAGGGATCCAATTCTTCTTCACATTCTGAGTCCGTTGTCGTCGAACTTCCAGATTGCTGAGTGGAAGTGGTCGAGACATCATCTTGGAAATCACTTTCTTGACTGTCCGAGTCTGTTTGAGACATGTTTCTTTCTTGTTCTCGTAGTAGGCAATTCTCCCGTTCGGGTCTGCGCTGATTGTACCTGCGGCTGAAATATCTTCTGCAAAATTGGCAGCTCATCCCCTTAGCACTAGAAGTGTGTAAATGCCTTGTTATCGAGCAGCAACGCAGTTTTATGAGCAGATGTCTGCTCATGTGTAGTTATGAGGATGTGCTAATCTGCTCAACGGTACTTTTTCCTAGTCCAGTACATTCACACAAACTAAAATGTTAGCAATCCCTTATGTACTTTCTTCGTTTCCCCCTAGATAGAGGTTGTTCGTTTGCAGTGCTTAGGTAAACATTAAAGTTTCTCTCCATCTCTTCTTGATAATAAATTTCTCTCCATCGCGCTCTAATAAATTTTCAAGACACTCCTCCATATCGAATTCCTTTGGTTCTTTACTCTGTCGAGGTACACATATTCCTTTCTTACTCCACTTTAACCATCTTTAGCGTTCCTCGGTGCCCATATCGTGTACTTGGTCGAGATGAATTGCTAACCTTGCTAAATTTGTACTACCACAGCTAAACACAGGACAGCTCCTACGAGTGCGACGCATATTTAGATGATTGCTCAACAAATTCCTAATAATAATTGGCTCATTTTTTTCGTAAGTCAGGTATTTTATTAGGCCCGTTTGGGCCCTATATGGCCTTATATGGCACTATTAGGCCCGATGGCCCGATTGCTGCATGACTAGGCGTCCTAACCCGGACAAGTCCGGGCTTTTCAATGCAAACTCTTGCTTACGGAAGAAAAAGTCAAACGATCTAAACAAGAAAACAGTGTAGTGCCCGGACAATATGTTTAAAATATTTGTAAAATTGTTCTACTTAATTACATTGTTACAAGCGTTAATACGTGTCTTAATTTATGCTTCAAGCATCGCGTTGTCCATAACACCAATATATATTTCGATTCGCTCTAAAAATGCACACATTTTCGCATTCGCCACACCCCCCTTTTTCCTCCCTTTGAGGAGTTTGGGCCTGAAATATCTCATTGAGCGGATGAGCATCTGCTCATAAGCATTTATGAGCATGTGCTCATAGGCCCGTTTGGGACTTATATGGCCTTATATGACCCTATTAGGCACGATGGCCCGATTGCTGACTGCATGGGCATCTTAACACCCGAATATGGACAAATATTCGATTAAACATTGGGGAATAAATGTTCCCTTAGAACATTCCTCTGCAACACTGCAAATCTATACGTCGTATACGTACACATTTTTTTATTATTTGTATACGAATACAACGCCCATACGATATGTGACCTTCCACGGGAAAACGTACGTTAACGATATTTCGTTGAAACGGCAAAACGAACGGATAACGAACGGGTAGTGAATGATCTGTAATAACGTTTCAACGAACCCAGAAAACGTTTTGACGAATTCAGCTAAAAATGTGAACGTTTAAAGTCGAGAATACGAACGGATAAATAAACGTTCAATCTGAAGCCGTTTGAACGATTTATGTTTATGAACGGTTTTAACGAATTTGTCTGAACGCCCGTTGCGCGTATAATTGACGCAAGATATTATTGACTAATTTATCTAATTAAAAGAATAGGAAATATTTTCAAACAAGTAACATGTGTTGTTCCAAGTATGTGTGTACATAAATAGCTATACCTTCATTTGAATGTTTAACTAAAATTATTAGCTATACTACCTAAATCCCATTATTTTATACTTTATATACATATATACATTCGCGTTTTGCATCAAAATTCGGGTTAATCGTTAGAAAGCCTTCAGTTATTAGTATATATTATCATCGTTATTTCAAATTAATGCATCATCTGCAACTATACCCATCAAAATATTCAGCGCGTGTTCATTTGCAACATCGTTACAGGTTTTGTAAATTTTTCCACGAACAAACTCTATGTATGAGTGGTTAAAGACATATAAACAAAGACATACAGGCGATACAGCATGCATCCGTTTTATTAACACGGCTGTAAACCGACAGTAAACAAAAATTGCCGTCTCAGTTTGGTTGAGTTTCAGCTACTGGATACATACTTTATGTTAAACTAAACACAAGAGATTCCATTGTACACTTTTGTTTATACTCTTTGACGCCCAAACGATTAAATTAATTAGCGCAAGGATCAAGTTGTTTACAGATGATAACCAAACATTAATACAGAATATCGCATACGCAAAGTTCGTTTGTATGCGAACCAGCGTAGTAACGTGTGCTTGCATGCTGTCAAAACTTATTTGGTATAAATACTACATTAAATATCCACACCATTTATACACATGAAATCCACATTTCAATTTCAGCAATGCATTGCGCGGTAATAAAATATTTAAAATATAGGCTTGGATATTTACCTAGTGCACACAATATGTTCCGTTCAGCAACACCAGTAGCCTAGCTTTAGCCGCGGTCAAGCTTGTCGCGGAATGTCGCCTATACACAGTACTGTCAGTAGCAAGTCACTAGCAACTAAGGGCATCATTACCTTAAGAATATTTTAAAATTTGACAATAATCTATTTTGTCGATTGCATGCACCATCGCTATATTTTCTTCGCAAAGCTAAAGCTGCAATGTCGCTATTTCTGCCGCCATATTTTTTTCATATTAGTTACATATTTTGTGACCATACGATCACATATGCATGTGTTATGATTTCTAACCAGTATAACAAGTCGCTAATTAATACTTGTGATCTAACTAAATTATTGGTGGTCACTATATTCATTCTCCCCATATATTCGACCATCTACATAGTTAACTGTGTAAAAATGCCTAAGCTAACTGCATGAGCCTAACAATAGTGACCTAAAGAAATAGAACGCATAAATTAGTGGGATAATTTTCGAAATCTTCATTTCAAACGACCGCGGCAATCCGCAATCCTAAAGGTCCGAAAATCCGCCCTGCAAAGCAACTTAATACTCAACCCCGGCAGCAAGACAAAAGTGCACATTATTTTTACTAAAGCATATAGCAATAGCACACGGCCCATATAGAAACCGAGTTTTTAAATCACAAAGAGTGCAAATAATTTTTTTCTGCAAAGCTTATAGCAATGCTGCCGCCCATATAGAAACGACAATGCCAAATGCATGCACAGGGGAGTTTATACTCACCATTTTAAGAAACACCCGATCCTTAACATCTTCGAGACATCTACTTGTGACACAATTTGTGCCTCCTGCTTACAATAAAATTAACTAATCAAGATTTCCCCAGACAGATGATTAAGGCATGCATCAAAGCATCAATCTATTTTGTCTTGCGAAAACTTTTTATATCATATAATTATATATATATATATTTCAAGGTAGCATCTACCCACATATTTTTTGACAAATGTCAGAAAAGTTTGCAAACAATTGTTGTTTCAATGTGAGTAAATGCATCCTATTAAATTGTAACCACTAAGCTAACAACTACTCTAACCTCAGCCAAGCCATTTTAAAGGTCTGGCAACCTTTCATGTCATGTTTATTCGGAATGATTGGATGATCGTGGCCCAACTCGATTCCACCGGCCATGGCAAGTAATCTAAAGGATTATATTGCAGTGCGCATTTATATCCGACTCCATTTTACTCGCGTTAGCATATATACATAAAATGCAATTGAGAACGTCTTGTTATACAATTGCATGATCATCTATATGAAATCTTACTTCGAATGCGTGTCATATTTCGATATATGCATGGATCAATAGAGAGCTACAGTTTAGCCAAGCAAACACACTCAAGGAAAAAAAAACTTTAAATCGAGCCAACCGTAATACGAATTCTGTTGATGATTTCATCGATAAGCCTGATTTCAATGCTGGGAGGGAAATAATTGCAAGCGCGCCTAATAAAGTATGCCCAGTCATGACTTGCCTTATATAATAGCTAATGTTTCGTATAGTCTCATACCTTTATATGCAGGGGTAAAACGCCTTGACTTCTCCATATAGATGTTAATATCCAGCAAATATTTGGTTTAGTCTTCGCGAAATTACTGGTAAAGATCTTTACCCGCGCGCTCATATACGCATAAACAGTTGATAGGCGCCATTTCAAATTTGTTCATTTTGCCGCTCTAGCTGGCAGGCTTCAAGGTGCAATGACCATGCATAATTGCAATTTAATATCCGGAATGTAATTGCCTAATAAAGGAGCCCAAATCAAAATTAGTGAATATTTTCCTGTTGCCCAAGCAGCTGATATGTTGTCCAAGCAAGATAAATTCTAATGTTCGTTTTCTGATGAAGTATGGCGAAATATATATAAGCGAAATATCCGAAAGGTCAAACTTAAATGTTTGTACACGTTAGCTTGGCAACTTGCCCTTGGGCTTGGGCCAGTTGTGCGCAAGGCTGCACGCACTTGGTTAAAACATAGCGCTAAACTCAATCTCACAAAACACGGAATTTGTAGACGGCGTCTTTGATGGTTTATGCTAGTTTAATATCAACAAAACTTAAATGGTATAATATAGATCATAATTTCTGTTTTGTTATATTTTTCACACGGGCCACAGCTCTAATTATGTTGACCAGATGATATTTTGTGCATTATCAAAGCCTATAGGCTAAATTTCCCTGAGCAATATTATGATGTTCATTGTACGACACTCTTGTTTTTTTATTGTAATAAACAATGTCACACAATGAACATCATTGATATAGCTTCATTACTTTCATACAGTCTCTATGATTTGTACGATTTGAGACTTTTCCGCGTTCCACGTTTCCGATTCGAGGAGCTAGTCGAGAGAAATCAAATCACAACCAAAATATAGCTACATGCATGGGGAGTGAATTGTGCTGAAATGTGCATATATATATCAACATATATGAAGTAATTTTTTTGTGAATTAAGAGTCTAAATAAACATTTACAATGCATGAGTTATATTTATGCCATAAGTTATATTTATGCCAATTGATACCTTTCAACATGCCAGCAACAATCGAGCCAGATGGCTTAGATCTGGTGAGACAAATATACCCTTTTAAGGAAATAAGACAATTTTGCAAGCAGGGCACTGCTCCAGTTTTAGACTAGATGCAAGCGTCATATTTAAATTGCTTGGATATTCATGCAGTGGCATAACGAACAGAGGATGGGGTCTTGAGATATACTTGGTACTGCCGGGTCCCTTAATTCGCTGTTTGTCATTGATCACGTTTTGCTCATATACTATGATGTTTCGTTATCTATTCTGGCCCCCAATAACTGGGGAACCTTATTTTAGTTCTCGTCCTAACCCTACCGAACGCGCGTTAGGTCACTGTATTTATGTCTTCAAATATTAGCTAGGGTATTTCAATTGTTGTATATAATTTGCATGTCAGACTGCATTAAAGACAACGAGCTGAAATGCTGAACCGCATTCTCGTCCTAGGATGCGGTCCTTTATTTTGAATACATTTTAATCAGTAGCTGCTTCGGACGGAGGCCCTGCTATCAGATTATCAGATGTAAATAAATTAGCTTAAATTTATCGCACTTTGTAAATAAATTTACAAGTGCGATAATATGTAACACGCAAAATCCCTCAATTTACTGATTTTAAAATCTGGTTTTGTCTGTTTACATATATTACAGACTTCCGACAATTATGCAACTTAATTAGCACCTTGCCAAGGCATATTATGGCTCGTAATGCTGTAATATATGGCTTGCGACGTTGTTTGTGCGCGCGGTGAACTTTGGCTTTATGGAAGCTACAGAAGTATATTAAAACACAAATTCTAACCATTCAGTGCATTACCGAAGCACAAAAACGATAAATTTTTAAAAGAAAGCTTATAACGTGAAATTTGTCGCTAATGAAATAAGAGCACGCTAAGCATAAACCAGAACATGAAGCGCAAAAAAGCATTCGATTAGGCTAAATGATATAACCCTACTATTTCCTTTACAAGCCTTTACTAAGGAACTGAATACATTTCTGGAGTATTTCTGTGTAACACATTCTGCGCTTCTTCTCTAAAGTTGTAACATTGCAAATGTTTAATCGAATGTTGAACCAAATCCAATGCGATTGAACGAAATTCCGGCAAACGTTTCAACGAACGGTAAATCAAACCGTTGAACGCTTTTGACCAATTTTCGAACGATTTTTCCTAAGCGTTCGAACGGGCAATTTCGAACGATGAACGATCTCGAAAATCGTTTCAACGAACGCTTGAAGCGTTGAACGGCAAACGAACGGATAACGAACGATATTTTTGAACGAACGAAATAGCGTAAACGTATGTTTTCCCGTGGAAGGTCACATATGTTAATGTAGTCTTTACATATGTGATGTCAACAGTTATTTAACACAAATGTTCGCCTATACTCGCGCGATTCTTTGACGTTCATATGGTAACCGTATTTCTTGTTCCGCATAGGTGGTTTGTTTGAGTAAAAACGAGCTAGTACACTGGCTAGTACACTGTTGGCTTGTTCTCCCTGGATTTCCTGTTTTACTTGCTCTCATAGATATTTAATGGAATATTTTTCCATAATCGCGGGTTAGGACGCGCAGTCAGCAATCCGGCCATCGGGCCTAATAGTGCCATATAAGGCCACATAGGGCCCAAACGGGCCTATGAGCATATGCTCATAAATGTTCATGAAAAGATGCTCATCTGCTCAATGAGATATTTCAGGCCCAAGCTCCTCAAAGGGAGGAGAAAGGGGGTATGGCGAATGCAAAAATGTATGCATTTTTAGAGGGAAATATATATTGGTGTTATGGACAACGCGATGCTTGGAACATAAATTAAGACACGGATTAACGCTTGTAACAATATAATAAAGTAGAACAATTTTACAAATATTTTAAACATATTGTCCGGGCACTACACTGTTTTCTTGTTTAGATCGTTTGACTTTGTCTTCCTTAAGCAAGAGTTTGCGTTGACAAGCCCGGACTTTTCCGGGGCTAATACAGGGCTAATAAAATACCTGACCCACGAAAAAATGAGCCAATTATTATTAGGAATTTGTTGAGCAATCATCTTAATATGCGTCGCACGCGTAGGAACTGTCCTGTATTTGGCTGTGTAGTATAAATTTAGCAAGGTTAGCAAATCATCTCGACCAAGTACACGGTATGAGCACAGAGGAACACTGCGCACTGCGCAAAAGGTGAAGTCCGCCATGTTTTTTGCTTCGAAAAGATGGCGGCGAAGTTACCGAAAAATGACGAACCAGTCCTCCAGGAATTATAATATAGCTCAGTGTTTTGCACCCAAAGTTCTTACTGCAGATATATGTGGGAACATCCAAGGTCAACAAGTCCCACAGTTAGTTGAAGTAGAGTAGTACATGAACTGAAATACGTCTCCAATATTACTCCTATAGCTTCGACGATGTCCGGAATGCACTATCACTGTAACCTATGCATTAACTTTACATGTCAAACTCTTCGCTCGTTGATCAATCATCTCGGTCGGGTTCACAAGAGTGATCGGGATTTACATGCGCTATGTGGCATTAATGAATGTCCACGTACGTACACGAACTATTTCTCTCTGCGAAACCATTTTGTCAACAAGCATAGTCAAGTACTTCAAGCAGAGGAAGTTGTTGAACGAGATCCACGTGCCAACAACGAGGGAGATGAACTTGACGTTTATAATGGTAAAAACGATGACGATAATTTTTTCGTCTTTGTTTGCGAGGTCGAGAGTAATCAACGATCAAATGTATTGGGCTTAATCAAAGTCAAAGAGGAAGGCAAGGTACCCCAAACGATTGTCAATTCGATGGTGCAACATACCACCCAGATTGTCGAGAACAGCGTCGATGCACTTCAGTCTGGTCTCTAGCAATGTTTATCGAATGAGGGTTTGTTTACCAAATACGCATAAGTTTGTTTACCAAAAGTTGTTCAGTACAGTCTGTATATATATATATATATATATATATATATATATATATATATATTATATATATATATATATATATATATATATATATATATATAATATATATATAATATATATATATAATATATATATATATATATATATATTATATATATATATATATATATATATATATATAGGTTATCACATGAGGGGCGAGGTGATATCAGTTTTATCGCTT
>NW_021164086.1:0-10370 GCF_004324835.1 Dendronephthya gigantea | reverse complement strand
TGACACTAATAATGCGTCATTGCTGTGGCTATATTGCTAGCCTTGTTAATTCATTATTTTTGTCCTTTTAGATTAGAACAGAATTTTGCAACATTGCATGGGGAAAGACATGAGGGGATTCAATAAATAAATGAGAGACCAATGGTAACTGAGCAAATCTGATAATTAGGAAGTTTTAGATCAAAGAGGACATTATATTATATAATGATTAGCCTAAATCTAGTTTTTCCATGAATACATACCATATTTTATGTGGTATTATCTGTAAAAGATACATGTATTCATATCATGCTAAATATATGTTTTTATGCCAGCCCATTGTTCTTTATGGATGACTCTGACATGGTATCAAAAGTCAAAAACTGTTCATAACCTGGACTATTGGCAGCCGGATGACTTAAAGAGATAAGCTCTGTTGAACATTTTGATTGCATAAAAAAACGGTAGTAATGTAATTTTATATATTGTAACATTATTATTGCTTCAACATGTTTGCTTGTAACTTATCCATGCTATGAAAATTGTCATCCATACCTATAAATTTTGCTATATGGTACAACTTATTTGTATACTTGCTAAAATTTGTTGTAATCACCTATATAGGTATTT
The DNA here is from genome assembly GCF_004324835.1 of Dendronephthya gigantea. NCBI lineage: Eukaryota > Metazoa > Cnidaria > Anthozoa > Malacalcyonacea > Nephtheidae > Dendronephthya > Dendronephthya gigantea. The sequence continues at coordinate 9,761 of NW_021164086.1, read as the reverse complement.
ATATGCATATGTTTCTTTTGACTCTTTAGTGTGACGGCATGCTTAACTTAATAGTACATTTTTTAAATGTTTGTAAATAATACCTATAGATAACGAAATGTAGTGAAATCATGTAAGCCAACATTTTTTGTCGTGTTTGTTTTGTAATACAGATATGAAACTGAAGCCAAATCGAGTCACACGTTTTTTTGCCCAATGTGCGCATGACGTAACTTGCTTGGCAAGTGTCATGTTGAAATTTAATAAGTAAATCGATAGAAAATCGAATTATTGACAAACAAATGCTGATTTAAACAAAACCTTTAAGGCGATGTCTATTTTTTGTTATTTTAACCTACACATCAGTTTTTACATCGTCTTATTTAACACCCGAAGTTTGTGTGGTTTAGTTTTTGCACTTTTGGCGCTAGCATTGGAGCGACTAAATAGCATAAGCTATATAATCATACGAAGTATACAAATGCGACTTGAAAATATTTATTTCTACATATGCTGTGACAGGAAAATCTATGTACAAGAATGTATAAAATGTCTAGGGTACTTAACGTCCTTCAAAAGTTTTTGTCCTAAGGCTTGCCGACCAGAGCAGTTTCCATTTGCCACACCAGCAATGTACTCCATGTTTAGTGGATAAAATAATGTTGAGTGCTCTTCGATAGGATAACATTTGCCCTCCACCGCAATCATCAAAGTTTGAACGTCTGAAATGTCTTCTGAATCATTATCCTGATCTATGGAATCAACAACCTTTAATAAGAAACCAATGTTTTTTATAAGGACTTTAAAAGTATTTAAAAAACAAAGTCAGCCACAAAGACTCTTACACTTACCGAACAAATCTTAAAAAGGAGAGACTGAGATTCTCCTACATTCTTCTTCAATAATTCCTTCAAAATCGAAGCAACTGTGCTCTGGATGTCTGTTAAAAAAATTGTTTATCAAGATAGATTAAGTTAGATTATAAATAGGCATATTTCATGTAGCAATAGCCTGTATTGCTATAATACTATAATTTTGCCATTGGTTTGGACAAATTATTATTAATTGCATGACTTACCTGATTTCCCAGTAATTGCTCTCTCCACTCTGTTTATAAGAACAAATGTAGTTTCTTGTTACATTTCTTGGCATAGTCCAAAATATTTTTGTCAATCAATGGATTGAAATTTGCCAACAATATCATGGATTAACTTGTGGTTTACTCTTTAAAATTCTGCTTTTACCTGAAAAAGAATTAATAGAGTTTGCTAGATACATTGTGAAAGAAAATTCCTCTACTGGTAATTTAGAACCCTTACTCTGTCAATTAACTAAAATATCAATGAGAATTTTATACAAAATATTGCAGGTAACTAAAAAGTAGCGAAGTAGCACACATGGGTATTATGTCGAACAAAGAAATTTGGCAGTCACTTATCAACTTGGATAGTTTGTAAACAAGAATTATAGTACCTTATATCAATATTAAAGCTGTAAACTAAAAGCAAACTTACCTCTGTAACAAGCTAAAGTGCAGGATTTTTTCTTAAATTGTTTCTACCCCAGGCATTCTTATGCTCCATGAACCCTGTATCAGAAAAAATAGAATTATTGATATGTTTAACAAGTCAGATCCATTTCTTAAAGGTATCATAGAGGTGGTAAACATAAATAATCGTAAAGATTATGTACATCAACAAGGTTATCACTTACTCTTCCACCACAATTGAGTCAGCAAGGAAGGGATATTTCCAAATTATCATAGGTGAAATATCTTGTTTTTCTTCCATGGTTTGATGAATTAATTGTATACGCCTGATTGTTGACAGTAAATATCTTTCATTCCCTTGTGAACCAATGTTACGTAAATGCATCCACTGACCGAAATATAATAATGAGTAAGAGTCAGAGTGGACGCATAATCGACATATTTGGGGATATAGTGTCGCGGCAACCAACCGTACAACAAAAGAAAGGCAAAATTTTAATTTGAAATTTCAAACATCGTCTCGCTTTGCCTTTTTTGGATTTATTAACAATCGTTTTTAGTTTTTTACGAATTTTAAGACAGTGTAAACCGAAAAGAGAGTAAATAATATACTTTATTAGAGATTTTTAGAAAATTTCGTATTTATTGCAATAGAACCGTAAAACCATAGAACCGTAGAACAATGGAACCGTAGAATCCTGGAACTGTAGAACCCTGGAACTGTAGAACCATAGAACCATGGAACCATATAACCGTAGAACCGTAGAACCGTAGAACCGTAGAACCGTAGAACCGTAGAACCGTAGAACCGTAGAACCATAGAACCATAGAACCGTAGAACCATCAAACAATAAAACCATAAATCCGTAGAACCGTAGAGCAATTTAATGGTAGCATTATATTATTAGTGCCGTATAATTATGCATTACATATTTATTTAATTATTACAATATATTTCGTGACTCGTAACACGGCCTTATAACCCTCATTAGTGATCTGCCACATAATATTTCATCAGTCCTTTCATCACGCGCCCGACGTCAAAGTTCACGAATCGGGTATGCGCCAAAGATCATGGCGGAATTGCAATCGAATGTTTTCGATTTTGTGTAAGTGTAATAGTTCTGGATACTTTTGTACTTTCACACTCAAGTACTGCTCTGGTATATTAAATAATACCAGGTAATAGTAATATTTTTGTTATTACAAATTACAAGTTTTCTAACCGAGTATGTGACTTTAATACCTGAGTGTCAATGTTTGTCAAAGTCATTTTGATGTAAATTTTGATTAAGATGTCTTTTGCAACATGGGCTTATCTGACATGATATGTATCCTGACTTCCTGTCTTCCACCATATTGATACAATATAATTGCTGCATGATCCTGGGGTTTCAAATTGGAATTTGCTTGCAAATGCCTAACATATATAATAGCTCTTTGTTATGATAAACAACTATTAGAAAGTTTTGGCAAAATGTCAAGAATTCAGACCAACTCCAAAATAGAGGTTCTTTTGCTGATTTTCCTAACAAATGATGTTGAAATCATTCCTATGTCCTTTTAGGATTTTATTATCATTTCCATAATTTCATGCAAATTATTGTATGTAGGATTTCCACACCTGACAACTATCATTCTGTCTTTCTATGTATTTTGGCAACTGGAATATAACTGCAGCCATAAAGTTCTCAATCTAGTTTTGTCATTGCACATGTGAATGGTTGGTAACCACATGGAGTAAGTTATTAACTGACAAATTTTCAAAAATATTTTAATGGGCTTTCAAAGATTTTCTAAACATCTTGCCAAGCTTGAAGGCACCAACAGAAGTTATCATTGGTGGGAGAAAAGGTCAGTTGTCAATCTTGAGATAAAATGAAACTGACAACTGCTGGTAATTTGTAAAAAAACTGTTTTTGTTTTATAGACAAAGCAGGCAAAAGACTCAGAATATTACATTTTCTACTGAGCGCAGAGAAGACCTTATCACAGAGGCTTTAGTAAGGAAGTGTAATTTTTATTATTTCGTACCTTTGTTTTACTGTATTGTACAATCTGTCAATTAACCACTGATTATTATATTTTAAAAGTTCTACAAAGACTTTGCTGGTCATAAAAGTGGAAGTGATATGGTATGTTCGGGTTAATTATACCTCATTCCCTAAAATGAAACTATTCGCAATAAATTCAAAATCGTAATTCATCATGGTATCAATGCCCCCCCTCCCCTCTGTCTTCAAAAAGTTAGGTCCATATTCCTTTTCTAATTTAATAAGTGGGTTCTTATTAAAGTGATAAGCTAACTGAAGCTAACGTTTCGAAACTATTTCAACATCAACATATGCCATATTTTTGTGTAGAAGTTTAGTGGTTATAAATTACATTGGAGTGAACGAAAGGTTGCACTCACGTTAGAGGTACTTTTATTGTTTTCAAGTTTCTTGATAACTTACCTGTGTGTTTATATACATATATATATTCCTTGTTATTAGCCATTTTTGAAGCAATTTTGTTCAATTTAGGTGTCACCAGGCTCACTGGATCAGATTGATTAAAGAGATAATAAAAATTGGCTTCTTACAACTATAAAGATATAGAACTGATTGCACTGGTATGATACTTGATATTGCCAGACATTTGAATATTTGTGATTTGCAATAATTTAACTTAGGCTTTAATTCCATTTCTATCTTAGGTCTCAGATAATCTTAAGGGATTTGTTGTTGTCTGTGGTGGTTATTAGCAGAATGGTATGTACCAGATGCTGCTAGTATCAGCCATATAATAACAAAAGGATAAGATACCGGTTATTTCTGCAAATTGAAGTTTTACATTTTGTGCACAATTTTGTTTTTGTCTTCCAGCATCTTTTCACATCAAACAGGAGAGAGGAATTGCTGAAAAAGATGATGGAATCTTTTTTCAATAACGTTGACATTACGATAAAGTATGTGAACATTTTAAGTAAACAAATTTTAGGTAAATGACAAAATGACTTACATTCAGGTTACTTTATTTGTTTACGTTTTTACCGTTTTTGACAAAATTCTTTCCAGGTCTGTAATTTACTTTGAGCTGTATTTGTTATTTCTTTTGCCTCGGTTTTAGGCAGAAGAAAAGTTCCATCAAAGTGGAGTCGTTTTTTAAAACAAATTTGGAAAATACAGTTGAATGATATATTATTAAGACAGTATTTGGTTTGTCCTGTGTAAAGAATGTGAGATATGACAGTAAATGACAAATTTTTCGTTTCAGTGATGACGAACATATCACATCAATGTCAGAATTCAGCGTCTATAAAGAAACTCCTCGGAGTAAAGTGAGTTATGTTGTTAATAAAATTCTTCTAAGAGTCTATCCTTTTTCTCATTTTAAAATCGTTTTGACACTCTCAAATTTAGGATCCTGTTCAAAGAAAGCTGTGTTTCTTAGAAACGTACAATATCGTCTCCTTTCATCCCCTTAGCTCATTAAGTCATGCGACATTCCATGTCAGTTCCAGTAATTGTTCATCTCTGACCTTGAAAGAAAACACTCCAAACACTTCTAACACTCCATGTCTTCTGACCTGGATTAAATTTTACTGCTTTTATCGATTTTTGTCTTTCACGTTTCTATTTTGAACGTGTCCAATTGCAAAAAAGTATCCAGCCGAGTTAAAATAGTTTTATTTTTGCAGTTACTTTCCAGAATATACCGTATACATACCGAATAGTATATCATAGTTTTCAAACTTCTTTTGCTGTCAGATATTTTCAATTATTCGCTATCGAAACCATCCTCAGTTGTTGGGGCGGAATACACAAGCGGTCGGCTGAGAAATTACTCGTCTCCTGACAGGTAGTGTAAGAAAGCAAATTTTGTATGAAGCTATAAAAAATATTTCTTGTTTTGAATGTTTGTATTTCACTCAATCTAGGGATACATTATTAACTGGTTTGCTAGATGGTGTTAGAGCCAGTTGAAACAGAGATGTTTGTGTAAAAACGACCCCAACGAAGAGAAGTACTGTACGCTTATTCATAGATGATTGAGTGAAAATTATGGTCAAAATTTTCCTGATGAAAATCTCGTACTGCTATGATTACCGTAAATACGATCCCTCATTTCATTCTCCTGCTGACGTATGTGATCTCATATAACACACCAACAATTACACTTCTCGTCAAGTATCAGCCAATAGCATTATTCCTATTAGCCAGTTCAATACATCACATACAGCAAAAAGAGAATTGTTTTTTTAAGATGATACATTTTTCAAGGTTATCGTTGGGGTCCATTGTATAATGTTGTTGACGAAGAAGTAGAAAGCAGTAATTTAAATTCCTCACTGCGTCTCCAGGTGAAATATTTCTCTTTTTATTTCACTTTAAATTTTTGAAATATCTCCAATAGCTTATATTTTCTTATGACTGGTTCCTTGCAGGAAATTTGACCGAAGCTATGTACAGAGTTAACTGCAATATTTCCTACTGCGGTCTACTTCATGCAGTCACCCAAGACGTAAGTTGACAACTTCTTATCTTGTACTTTTCTGCGGACAAAATCCTGTGTAGAGAATATTATTGCCTTTTTATTGAGTTTTAATGTTCTGTGAAAATCTGGATTAAGGCTGTTTTCCACTCACGTGTTTTTCATACGCACGTACACGCACGTAAAAATCTAAATCCTTATACATGTTACCTTTGAAAAAACTAAGTGAATAAATCGACCTAGATGCATGTTAATTAATAAATATTTAAAAGCATTTAAAATTCTCCGTATGTGTACATGCGTATAAAAAACGCGTAAGTAGAAAGCAGCCTTTAGTGTAAACTAAACGATTGCTAGGCTGCATAGTTACGTTAAATGAAAACATTTGCCCATTTCAGCTGCTAATTGAAAACATTTAGCAGGGTTTAAAACGTCTGCAAACAACACGGTACATTTAAACTGGTTTATCCAGTATAGCGAAAGGCAAAGAGTATAGCTTTAATAAAAATACCCTATCCTGCTACTGTTCTGTGCACAAATGTACACAAAACCCTAATAGTACTCCTTAAAAACCGCCGTAACTCCAGCCTAGACCCAGGCCTCTCATTGTGCGTGTTTTATATTTCCGTCACGTCACCGAATGAAATGCCGCGAGAGGCCTAACACAAAATATTTTCTAATCTTAACGGCCCGTTTAATGTTGTGAACTTGAAATTAGAATTGTTTTTAAAGTAAATGCTTGAAATTTACAACAGTAACCGTTATAAAGGAAGCGAGAAAAATATGAATTGGTGGATTGAAGTTTATTATAATCATAAACATGTACGTACGGACTCGAGTTTACTTGATAGTCGATAGCGTTGACGGCGAGCGACATTGAAACGTTTGTATGAATATTTCGACTCCTGGCAGTATAATTAATATCGCGTAGCTTATTTCAAGAAAATGTTTGACTAACGACGTCGAACAAGGCCAGTTAACTGCGTCGTAGATCGTAAACTGACCTCAATACAGAAAGTGGGGACAAAAAGTCCCCACTTTAGCCAAAATACAAAACATTTTGTTCTAGGCCTCTCAGTTCCCGCCTCGCTGCGTATAAGGAACGTTAAGAAGCCTAGGGACTAGGCTGCGGTAACTCTGGTTGCTGAGTTGACTGGGTCCGAATCCATGAAATGGTAGTTTTGAAATTTTCCCGCCAGAAGTACGGCTGGAATATTAAGTCTTTTAAACTCCAATATATATTTCAAACGATTTTAAATATTTTGTAGGGACTTTTCTCGGAGAATAAAGAAAGACTTATCATTAATGCCATCACAATGCTCATTGCTCACGAAGGTATTGTATATCTTTGCCAATAAATTTATTTAGTGTTCAACCCTAAAGTATACACATTCTGACTGCTATTACCTTCACAGGTGTTCTATATATACATAAAATAGTTAAAAAGTTTCGTCTATTTGCAGGAGACCAAAACAAAATATGAGATAAAGATCTCGAAGCACTGTTTAACGATTTGAGAAGTTGGGTTCGATCCAAAGCAGTTTTCGCGCTTTCACAACGCTCACTAGGTGACAAACGTTTATCTTTAACCACAACACACGCTGTTTACTCAACCAGTTCACTTGCGTGAGAAGGTTGGTGTGAAAACTGTGAAAGCTTTGAAGAGGAATAATGAAGCCGTGACTCACGCCGCTGTCGACATGTTGTGTGTGCTCTATTGCAGGTAAAGACAGGGCTTTCCTTTAAGCGGCCAAAATGGTCAGACCGGACATATTTAAATTTAAAATAGAGTATTTCGTTAAGAATATAGCGGCGAAATTTCCGAGCTAAATAGATGGAAGAAACGAAATACGTAAACTCAGCCAACTTTGAAATTTGCATGTTAACAAGATCCAATTTTATCGAAACTAATTCTGTTGTTTTATGCAATACCAATACCGTTGTTTTGTATAACCAACGCACAATAACTTTGAAATTTGACAAGAACAGATAAACAAAAGCTCTTTGTTCTCCTCTGAAAAATTTCTAAACAGTTGGTTAGGAATTCTCACAATAAACGTGGTAAGATGTGCGGTGTTGGTTGCCTATAATCTACACTGAACCCTTGCACTTTATTTTTCCATCCCTCTTGTATGTATATAGCCTTGTTTTGGAAGAGAAATTCCCCTGCAAAACCCAGCTTGTGATTCGTAGCAACTGTCTTTCTAATTTTGACTACCATTCTAACTAAAAACAAGAAATAGATTAACCATGAAAACTTTTCTTCTAGAATCGTTCTACTGGAGTTTTATTTATAAGTGGATTGCTTGATTTTCTGACGTTTGCTCTTTGACTGAGGTTGAGAGTTGATTAAATAGCCTTTCTCTCTTTACCTTTTTTGGTGAATTTTACCACGTCCACTAGCTTGACCCATGCATGGGAGCAACTCATGAAGTCTGTTATTTGTTTGTCTAGAAATGGGTCATTGCATTTATCGATTGCTTCAGGTAGGTTTACGATAAAACTGCAAAAAATAGTACCAATTTTACCATTTCTTAGCTTACGTATGTTTTACTATTGCACCGCTAATTGTTCTTACCAATCTTGGTTTTGAATTCGTTCCTCAACAATTTCAGCATCCGTCGACAACAATTGTGAAAGGTGCTAACATGGTTCTAAAGGCGATAATCGAGGTACGTTTTATTCATCCATTCCTCCATTGAGAATTTTCTGCTTTTGAAAAACGTCATTTATAACGTTCTGCATTTTTTTAGCAGTGTTGAATGTACATATTAGTTCAGTTGATATTTAAGAGGTTTAAAAACGGTCTTAATTTTGAGAGGTATTATACACATTTCAAATTCATGCCAGGAACAGTTGATGGAAGAATGAGACTAGTATAGATCCTCTGGCAGGAAGATCTGTCCCAAAACATCACACGAGTCAGAACACGAGTGAACACGAATGAACACGGATGAACACGAGTCAGAACACGACTCCAGAAATATGAACACGAGTCAAAAAATCATGAACACGAGTCAAAAATTAATGAACACGAGCGAACACGAGTCCACAAAATCATGAACACGAGCGAAAACGAGTCAAAAAGACCCCAAAAATTATGAAAACGAGTAAAAAAACACAAACACGAGTAATTTTTTTAAATATTTGAACTCATTTAAACAAAAACACAACAAGACCGTACAGAGGCATCTTTTAGTTACAGTCTTTATTATAGTAAAGTATTAACTCGGACTTATTTAAGATTCAGGCTGGTTAGTGGTTACTACAATCTCGGACAAAATAGTTTACTAACGTGAAGTTATGTTAAGCGGGAAATTTAATATGACTTAAACTCAACTTCGCAGCTAGAGGGAACAAGGATTAGGTACATATAAAAAGAAAAGAATGCGCATACGACTTTGTCGAAGATTGTAGTATAATCATCAGTGACCGGTTTTTAGTGTTCAAAGCAGGTTAGCCTAGCCTTAGGTGAACCTCCGCCGCAGGGCACTTTTCATTGCAGTGCTTTCCCCCAACTGTGCCCCCAGAAAAGCCTACGAAAGACCCTGGGCACGAGGTTGGCCTTAGGTAACAAAATTGTTCAAATGAAAGCTCCCAAGATTGGTGATGCTAAACGAGTAAATTTATAACTAAAACAATGATTGATATCGTATCTAAGTTAATCTTATACCAAACACTACAGTTTTTTGTTTAAGGCGTAATCAATTAGCCATTTCCCAATCGAGCAGGGTACTGGGTCGAGTCGCGACCCGCTAAGTATATATGGACTGTTTGGAGGGACAGGAAATATTAGTCTGAAATCATTTGTCCTTCC
>NW_021164085.1:0-10507 GCF_004324835.1 Dendronephthya gigantea | reverse complement strand
ATAATTTGCTGCGTGACACTTGTTGATCGAATTTTTCGACGTACTTCCGTCGATTTAATCAACGAGAATCAACAGGTATGCTTCAGTTATAATTCTCAAAGAATTATATGTCAAAACAATATTTTCGAGTCAAGTGTACAATTATAATTATGGTTCGAAGTGTTTTTTTCAGTGCGCACCAAGTTTTTCATTCGCACACTCGTAGAATTTTTACGCGTGAAAACCCGGTTCATTCATTCATTAATATCTTGCGTTCTCTAACGAATATAAAAAATTCCCACGGTAAAGTTTTAGAAAAAAGTCAATTTCACGAGAATTCGTTGGTTGTAAAGCAAAAAAGTAAGTATCGAATGGCACGGACGACCTAGAACTAAGTGCTATTTCTTCACTCCTTTTGTTTACATATGGGACATTTAATGTGATCTGATTGGTCAAGAGCGTAAAATGTAAACAAACGCTCCGATTGGCTAACGTTTTTTACCCTTGTTCTGGGCTAATATTCTGTTGTATCCTTTGCCAATTCCTTCTGAAAATTCTTACTTAATTTCAAGTTTAGCAAATAGAAATTAAAGAATTTAGCTGTCAATGTCTGACATCTCATATAAGGGAGAAATTGCTATTTTGGACAATTGGCTTCAAATTTTTTGACCTGAATGAAATGAACTGCTGGTCTAATATTCTGTTGTATCCTTTGCCAATCCCTTCTGAACATTCTTACTGAACTTCAAGTCTAGGAAATCAATATTAAAGAATTTAGCTTTTAAAATCTTTCACCTCATATTGGGCGATAAAGGCTATTTTAGACAATAGTCTTCAAAGTTTTTTACCTGAATGAAATGAACTGCTGTTGTAATATTCTGTTGTATGCTTTGTCAATCCCTTTTGAACACTCATACTGAATTTCAAGTCTAACAAATCAATATTAGAGAATTTAACTTTCAAAATCTGACATCTCATATAAGGGAAAAATTGCTATTTTGGACAATTGGTTTCAAATTTTTTGACCTGATTGAAATGAACTGCTGGTCTAATATTCTGTTGTATCCTTTGCCAATTCTGAACATTCTTACTGAATTTCAAGTTCAGAAAATCAATATTAAAGAATTTAACTTTCAATGTCTGACATCTCATATAAGGGAGAAATTGCTATTTTGGACAATTATCTTCAAATTTTTTGACCTGAATGAAATGAACTGCTGGTCTAATATTCTGTTGTATCCTTTGCCAATCCCTTCTAAACATTCTTACTGAATTTCAAGTCTAGGAAATCAATATTAAAGAATTTAGCTTTTAAAATCTTTCACCTCATATTGGGCGATAAAGGCTATTTTAGACAATAGTCTTCAAATTTTTTACCTGAATGAAATGAACTGCTGTTGTAATATTCTGTTTATGCTTTGTCAATCCCTTCTGAAACACTACTGAATTTCAAGTCTAGCAATCAATATTAAAGAATTTAACTTTCAAAATCTGACATCTCAATAAGGGAAAATTGCTATTTTGGACAATTGGTTTCAAATTTTTTTGACCTGATTGAAATGAACTGCTGTCTATATTCTGTTGTATCCTTTGCCAATTCCTTCTGAACATTCTTACTGAATTTCAAGTTCAGCAAATCAATATTAAAGAATTTAACTTTCAATGTCTGACATCTCATATAAGGGAAAAATTGCTATTTTGGACAATTGGTTTCAAATTTTTGACCTGAATGAAATGAACTGCTGGTCTAATATTCTGTTTGTATCCTTTGCCAATCCTTCTAACATTCTTACTGAATTTCAAGTCTAGGAAATCATATTAAAGAATTTAGCTTTTAAAATCTTTCACTCATATTGGGCGATAAGGCTATTTTAGGACAATTGTCTTCAAATTTTTTTACCTGAATGAAATGAACTGCTGTTGTAATGTTGTATCTTTGTAATCCCTTCTGAACTCATACTGAATTTCAAGTCTAGCAAATCAATATTAAAGAATTTAACTTTCAAAATCTGACATCTCATATAAGGGAAAAATTGCTATTTTGGACAATATGTTTCAAATTTTTTTGACCTGATTGAAATGAACTGCTGGTCTAATATTCTGTTGTATCCTTTGCCAATCCTTCTGAACATTCTTACTGAATTTCAAGTTCAGCAAATCAATATTAAAGAATTTAACTTTCAATGTTTGACATCTCATATAAGGGAAAATTGCTATTTTGGACAATTGGTTTCAAATGTTTTGACCTGAATGAAATGAACTGCTGGTCTAATATTCTGTTGTATCCTTTGCCAATCCCTTCTAAACATTCTTACTGAATTTCAAGTCTAGCAAATCAATATTAAAGAATTTAGCTTTTAATCTTTCACCTCATATTGGGCGATAAAGGCTATTTTAGACAATAGTCTTCAATTTTTTACCTGAATGAAATGAACTGCTGTTGAAATTTCTGTTGTATGCTTTGTCAATCCCTTCTGAACATTCATACTGAATTTCAAGTCTAGCAAATCAATATTAAAGAATTTAACTTTCAAATCTGACATCTCATATAAGGGAAAATTGCTATTTTGGACATATGTTTCAAATTTTTTGACCTGATTGAAATGAACTGCTGGTCTAATATTCTGTTGTATCCTTTGCCAATTCCTTCTGAACATTCTTACTGAATTTCAAGTTCAGCAAATCAATATTAAAGAATTTAACTTTCAATGTCTGACATCTCATATAAGGGAAAAATTGCTATTTTGGACAATTGGTTTCAAATGTTTTGACCTGAATGAAATGAACTGCTGGTCTAATATTCTGTTGTATCCTTTGCCAATTCCTTCTGAACATTCTTACTGAATTTCAAGTTCAGCAAATCAATTTAAAGAATTTACTTCAATGTCTGACATCTCATATAAGGGAAAAATTGCTATTTTGGACAATTGGTTTCAAATGTTTTGACCTGAATGAAATGATCTGCTGGTCTTATATTCTGTTGTATCCTTTGCCAATCCCTTCTAAACATTCTTACTGAATTTCAAGTCTAGGAAATCAATATTAAAGAATTTAGCTTTTAAAATCTTTCACTCATATTGGGCGATAAGCTATTTTAGACAATAGTCTTCAAATTTTTTACCAGAATGAAATGAACTGCGTTGTAATATTCTTTGTATGCTTTGTCAATCCCTTCTGAACACTTACTGAATTTCAAGTCTAGCAATCAATATTAAAGAATTTAACTTTCAAAATCTGACATTCATATAAGGGAAAATTGCTATTTTGGACAATTGGTTTCAAATTTTTTGACCTGATGAAATGAACTGCTGGTCTAATATTCGTTGTATCCTTTGCCAATTCCTTCTGAACATTCTTACTGAATTTCAAGTTCAGCAAATCAATATTAAAGAATTTAACTTTCAATGTCTGACATCTCATATAAGGGAAAAATTGCTATTTTGGACAATTGGTTTCAAATTTTTTGACCTGATTGAAATGAACTGCTGGTCTAATATTCTGTTGTATCCTTTGCCAATTCCTTCTGAACATTTTACTGAATTTCAAGTTCAGAAAATCGAAATTAAAGAATTTAGCTGTCAATGTCTGACATCTCATATAATGGGGAGAAATTGCTATTTTGGACAATTGGCTTCAAATTTTTTGACCTGAATGAAATGAACTGCTGGTCTAATATTCTGTTGTATCCTTTGCTAATCCTTCTGAAATTCTTACTGAATTTCAAGTCTAGGAAATCAATATTAAAGAATTTAGCTTTTAAAATCTTTCACCTCATATTGGGCGATAAAGGCTATTTTAGACAATAGTCTTCAAATTTTTTTACCTGAATGAAATGAACTGCTGTTGTAATATTCTGTTGTATCCTTTGCCAATTCCTTCTGAACACTCTTACTGAATTTCAAGTTCAGCAAATCAATATTAAAGAATTTAACTTTCAAAATCTGACATCTCATATAAGGGAAAAATTGCTATTTTGGACAATTGGTTTAAATTTTTGACCTGATGAAATGAACTGCTGGTCTAATATTCTGTTGTATCCTTTGCCAATTCCCTTCTGAACATTCTTACTGAATTTCAAGTTCAGCAAATCAATATTAAAGAATTTAACTTTCAATGTCTGACATCTCATATAAGGGAAAAATTGCTATTTTGGACAATTAGTTTCAAATTTTTTGACCTGAATGAAATGAACTGCTGGTCTGATATTCTGTTTGTCTTTACCATCCCTTCTAAACATTCTTACTGAATTTCAAGTTCAGCAAATCAATATTAAAGAATTTAGCTTTCAAATGTCTGACATCTCATATAAGGGAGAAATTGCTATTTTGGACAATTGGCTTCAAATTTTTTGACCTGAATGAAATGAACTGCTGGTCTAATATTCTGTTGTATCCTTTGCCAATCCTTCTGAAATTCTTACTGAATTTCAAGTCTAGCAAATCAATATTAAAGAATTTAGCTTTAAAATCTTCACTCATATAAGGGAAAAGCTATTTTGGACAATTGGTCTTCAAATTTTTTTACCTGAATGAAATGAACTGCTGTTGTAATATTCTGTTCTATCTTTGTAATCCCTTCTGAACACTTACTGAATTTCAAGTCTAGCAAATCAATATTAAAGAATTTAACTTTCAAATCTGACATTCATATAAGGGAAAATTGCTATTTTGGACAATTGGTTTAAATTTTTGACCTGATGAAATGAACTGCTGGTCTAATATTCTGTTGTATCCTTTGCCAATTCCTTCTGAACATTCTACTGAATTTCAAGTTCAGCAAATCAATATTAAAGAATTTAACTTTCAATGTCTGACATCTCATATAAGGGAAAAATTGCTATTTTGGACAATTGGTTTCAAATTTTTTGACCTGAATGAAATGAACTGCTGGTCTATATTCTGTTGTATCCTTTGCCAATCCTTCTAACATTCTTACTGAATTTCAAGTTCAGCAAATCAATATTAAAGAATTTAGCTTTCAATGTCTGACATCTCATATAAGGGAGAAATTGCTATTTTGGACAATTGGCTTCAAATTTTTTGACCTGATGAAATGAACTGCTGGTCTAATATTCTGTTGTATCCTTTGCCAATTCCTTCTGAACATTCTTACTGAATTTCAAGTCTAGCAAATCAATATTAAAGAATTTAGCTTTTAAATCTTTCACCTCATATTGGGGATAAAGGCTATTTTGACAATAGTCTTCAAATTTTTTGACCTGAATGAAATGAACTGCTGTTGTAATATTCTGTTGTATCTTTGCAATCCTTCTGAAACTTCATACTGAATTTCAAGTCTAGCAAATCAATATTAAAGAATTTAACTTTCAAAATCTGACATCTCATATAAGGAAAAATTGCTATTTTGGACAATTGGTTTCAAATTTTTTGACCTGATTAAATGAACTGCTGGTCTAATATTCTGTTGTATCCTTTGCCAATTCCTTCTGAACACTCTTACTGAATTTCAAGTTCAGCAAATCAATATTAAAGAATTTAACTTTCAATGTCTGACATCTCATATAAGGGAAAAATTGCTATTTTGGACAATTGGTTTCAAATTTTTTGACCTGAATGAAATGAACTGCTGGTCTAATATTCTGTTGTTCCTTTGCCAATCCCTTCTGAACATTCTTACTGAATTTCAAGTCAGCAAATCAATATTAAAGAATTTAACTTTCAATGTCTGACATCTCATATAAGGGAAAATTGCTATTTTGGACAATTGGTTTCAAATTTTTTGACCTGAATGAAATGAACTGCTGTCTAATATTCTGTTGTATCTTTGCCTCCCTTCTGAACATCTTACTGAATTTCAAGTTCAGCAAATCAATATTAAAGAATTTAACTTTCAATTCTGACATCTCATATAAGGGAAAAATTGCTATTTTGGACAATTGGTTTCAAATTTTTGACCTGAATGAAATGAACTGCTGGTCTAATATTCTGTTGTATCCTTTGCCAATCCTTCTGAACATTCTTACTGAATTTCAAGTTCAGCAAATCAATATTAAAGAATTTAACTTTCAATGTCTGACATCTCATATAAGGGAAAATTGCTATTTTGGACAATTGGTTTCAAATTTTTGACCTGAATGAAATGAACTGCTGGTCTTATATTCTGTTGTATCCTTTGCCAATCCCTTCTAACATTCTTACTGAATTTCAAGTCTAGGAAATCAATATTAAAGAATTTAGCTTTAAAATCTTTCACTCATATTGGGAAAAGGCTATTTTAGACAATTGTCTTCAAATTTTTTACCTGAATGAAATGAACTGCTGTCTATTCTGTTGTATGCCTTTGCAATCCCTTCTGAACACTCATTACTGAATTTCAAGTCTAGCAAATCAATATTAAAGAATTTAACTTTCAAAATCTGACATCTCATATAAGGGAAAAATTGCTATTTTGGACAATTGGTTTCAAATTTTTTGACCTGATTGAAATGAACTGCTGGTCTAATATTCTGGTATCCTTTGCCAATTCCTTCTGAACATTCTTACTGAATTTCAAGTTCAGCAAATCAATATTAAAGAATTTAACTTTCAATGTCTGACATCTCATATAAGGGAAAAATTGCTATTTTGGACAATTGGTTTCAAATTTTTTGACCTGAATGAAATGAACTGCTGGTCTAATATTCTGTTGTATCCTTTGCCAATTCCCTTCTGAACATTCTTACTGAATTTCAAGTTCAGCAAATCAATTTAAAGAATTTAACTTCAATGTCTGACATCTCATATAAGGGAAAATTGCTATTTTGGACAATTGGTTTCAAATTTTTTGACCTGAATGAAATGAACTGCTGGTCTAATATTCTGTTGTATCCTTTGCCAATCCTTCTGAAATTCTTACTGAATTTCAAGTCTAGGAAATCAATATTAAAGAATTTAGCTTTTAAAATTTTCACTCATATTGGGATAAAGCTATTTTAGACAAAGTCTTCAAATTTTTTACCTGAATGAAATGAACTGCTGTTGTAATATTCTGTTGTATTTTGTCAATCCTTCTGAACACTCATACTGAATTTCAAGTCAGCAAATCAATATTAAAGAATTTAACTTTCAAATCTGACATCTCATATAAGGGAAAAATTGCTATTTTGGACAATTGGTTTCAAATTTTTGACCTGATGAAATGAACTGCTGGTCTAATATTCTGTTTGTCCTTTGCCAATTCCTTCTGAACATTCTTACTGAATTTCAAGTTCAGCAAATCAATATTAAAGAATTTAACTTTCAATGTCTGACATCTCATATAAGGGAAAAATTGCTATTTTGGACAATTGGTTTCAAATTTTTTGACCTGAATGAAATGAACTGCTGGTCTATATTCTGTTGTATCCTTTGCCAATCCCTTCTAACATTCTTACTGAATTTCAAGTTCAGCAAATCAAATTAAAGAATTTAGCTGTCAATGTCTGACATCTCATATAAGGGAAAATTGCTATTTTGGACAATTGGCTTCAAATTTTTTGACCTGAATGAAATGAACTGCTGGTCTAATATTCTGTTGTATCCTTTGCCAATCCCTTCTAAACATTCTTACTGAATTTCAAGTCTAGGAAATCAATATTAAAGAATTTAGCTTTTAAAATCTTTCACCTCATATTGGGCGATAAAGGCTATTTTAGACAATAGTCTTCAAATTTTTTTACCTGAATGAAATGAACTGCTGTTGTAATATTCTGTTGTATGCTTTGTCAATCCCTTCTGAACACTCATACTGAATTTCAAGTCTAGCAAATCAATATTAAAGAATTTAACTTTCAAAATCTGACATCTCATATAAGGGAAAAATTGCTATTTTGGACAATTGGTTTCAAATGTTTTGACCTGATGAAATGAACTGCTGGTCTAATATTCTGTTGTATCCTTTGCCAATTCCTTCTGAACATTCTTACTGAATTTCAAGTTCAGCAAATCAATATTAAAGAATTTAACTTTCAATGTCTGACATCTCATATAAGGGAAAAATTGCTATTTTGGACAATTGGTTTCAAATTTTTTGACCTGAATGAAATGAACTGCTGGTCTATATTCTGTTGTATCCTTTGCCAATCCCTTCTGAACATTCTTACTGAATTTCAAGTTCAGCAAATCAATTAAAGAATTTAGCTGTAATGTCTGACATCTCATATAAGGGAGAAATTGCTATTTTGGACAATTGGCTTCAAATTTTTTGACCTGAATGAAATGAACTGCTGGTCTAATATTCTGTTGTATCCTTTGCCAATCCCTTCTGAACATTCTTACTGAATTTCAAGTCTAGGAAATCAATATTAAAGAATTTAGCTTTTAAAATCTTTCACCTCATATTGGGATAAAGGCTATTTTAGACAATAGTCTTCAAATTTTTTACCTGAATGAAATGAACTGCTGGTTGTTATTCTGTTGTATCTTTGTCAATCCCTTCTGAACACTCTACTGAATTTCAAGTCTAGCAAATCAATATTAAAGAATTTAACTTTCAAAATCTGACATCTCATATAAGGGAAAAATTGCTATTTTGGACAATTGGTTTCAAATTTTTTGACCTGATTGAAATGAACTGCTGGTCTAATATTCTGTTGTATCCTTTGCCAATTCCTTCTGAACATTCTTACTGAATTTCAAGTTCAGCAAATCAATATTAAAGAATTTAACTTTCAATGTCTGACATCTCATATAAGGGAAAAATTGCTATTTTGGACAATTGGTTTCAAATTTTTGACCTGAATGAAATGAACTGCTGGTCTAATATTCTGTTGTATCCTTTGCCAATCCTTCTGAACATTCTTACTGAATTTCAAGTCAGCAAATCAATATTAAAGAATTTAGCTTTAATCTGACCTCATATTGGGCGATAAAAGGCTATTTTAGACAATAGTCTTCAAATTTTTTTACCTGAATGAAATGAACTGCTGGTCTAATATTCTGTTGTATCCTTTGCCAATCCCTTCTGAACATTCTTACTGAATTTCAAGTTCAGCAAATCAATATTAAAGAATTTAACTTTCAATCTGACATCTCATATAAGGGAAAATTGCTATTTTGGACAATTGGTTTCAAATTTTTTGACCTGAATGAAATGAACTGCTGGTCTAATATTCTGTTGTATCCTTTGCCAATTCCTTCTGAACATTCTTACTGAATTTCAAGTTCAGCAAATCAAATTAAAGAATTTAACTTTCAATGTCTGACATCTCATATAAGGGAGAAATTGCTATTTTGGACAATTGGCTTCAAATTTTTTGACCTGAATGAAATGAACTGCTGGTCTAATATTCTGTTGTATCCTTTGCCAATCCCTTCTAAACATTCTTACTGAATTTCAAGTCTAGGAAATCAATATTAAAGAATTTAGCTTTCAATCTTTCACCTCATATTGGGATAAAGCTATTTTAGACAATTGTCTTCAAATTTTTTACCTGAATGAAATGAACTGCTGTTGTAATATTCTGTTGTATGCCTTTGCAATCCCTTCTGAACATCTACTGAATTTCAAGTCTAGCAAATCAATATTAAAGAATTTAACTTTCAACTGACATCTCATATAAGGGAAAAATTGCTATTTTGGACAATTGGTTTCAAATTTTTGACCTGAATGAAATGAACTGCTGGTCTAATATTCTGTTGTATCCTTTGCCAATTCCTTCTGAACATCTTACTGAATTTCAAGTTCAGCAAATCAATATTAAAGAATTTAACTTTCAATGTCTGACATCTCATATAAGGGAAAAATTGCTATTTTGGACAATTGGTTTCAAATTTTTTGACCTGAATGAAATGAACTGCTGGTCTATATTCTGTTGTATCCTTTGCCAATCCTTCTGAACATTCTTACTGAATTTCAAGTTAGCAAATCAATTAAAGAATTTAGCTTCAATGTCTGACATCTCATATAAGGGAAAATTGCTATTTTGGACAATTGGTTCAAATTTTTTACCTGAATGAAATGAACTGCTGGTCTAATATTCTGTTGTATCCTTTGCAATCCCTTCTGAAACATTCTACTGAATTTCAAGTCTAGCAAATCAATATTAAAGAATTTAACTTTCAAAATCTTTCACTCATATTGGGAAAAGCTATTTTGGACAATTGGTTTCAAATTTTTTGACCTGAATGAAATGAACTGCTGGTCTATATTCTGTTGTATCCTTTGCAATCCCTTCTGAAACATTCTTACTGAATTTCAAGTTCAGCAAATCAATATTAAAGAATTTAACTTTCAATGTCTGACATCTCATATAAGGGAAAAATTGCTATTTTGGACAATTGGTTTCAAATTTTTTGACCTGAATGAAATGAACTGCTGGTCTAATATTCTGTTGTATCCTTTGCCAATCCCTTCTGAACATTCTTACTGAATTTCAAGTTCAGCAAATCGAAATTAAAGAATTTAGCTTTCAATGTCTGACATCTCATATAAGGGAGAAATTGCTATTTTGGACAATTGGCTTCAAATTTTTTGACCTGAATGAAATGAACTGCTGGTCTAATATTCTGTTGTATCCTTTGCCAATCCGTTCTAAACATTCTTACTGAAT
>NW_021164084.1:0-10475 GCF_004324835.1 Dendronephthya gigantea | reverse complement strand
CCCTAACCCTAACCCTAACCCTAACCCTAACCTAACCCTAACCCTAACCCTAAACCCTAACCCTAACCCTAACCCTAACCCTAACCCTAACCCTAACCCTAACCCTAACCCTAACCCTAACCCTAAACCCTAACCCTAACCCTAACCCTAACCCTAACCCTAACCCTAACCCTAACCCTAACCCTAACCCTAACCCTAACCCTAACCCTAACCTTAACCCTAACCCTAACCCTAACCCTAACCCTAACCCTAACCCTAACCCTAACCCTAACCCTAACCCTAACCCTAACCCTAACCCTAACCCTAACCCAAACCCTAACCCTAACCCTAACCCTAACCCTAACCCTAACCCTAACCCTAACCCTAACCCTAACCCTAACCCTAACCCTAACCCTAACCCTAACCCTAACCCTAACCCTAACCCTAACCCTACCCCTAACCCTAACCCTAACCCTAACCCTAACCCTAACCCTAACCCTAACCCTAACCCTAACCCTAACCCTAACCCTAACCCTAACCCTAACCCTAACCCTAACCCTAACCCTAACCCTAACCCTAAAACCCTAACCCTAACCCTAACCCTAACCCTAACCCTAACCCTAACCCTAACCCTAAACCTAACCCTAACCCTAACCCTAACCCTAACCCTAACCCTAACCCTAACCCTAACCCTAACCCTAACCCTAACCCTAACCCTAACCTAACCCTAACCCCTAACCCTAACCCTAACCCTAACCCTAACCCTAACCCTACCCTAACCCTAACCCTAACCCTAACCCTAACCCTAACCCTAACCTAACCCTAACCCTAACCCTAACCCTGGAATTCAAGCTAATTTTAAAAAAGTCCATAACCTTTCGTAAAATTAGTAACATTGGTTCATAACCTTACATGCGCAAACAGGTCTGGCAGACAGGTATGCGTGCATGCTAAAATGGTGTGCTGGAAATAAAGGACTTTTTCCAAATATATAACCCTTCCTTCAAAATTACTAACCTGGGTTAAAAATCATAACCCTAGCATTTTAACTAACCTAAAAACTAAATCTTGCCAAGATCCATAACCTTTTCGTAAAGCTAATAACCCTTCAGTGGCATACAGGCGTGCTAAAAATGCATATGGCGTGCCGACAAATTAAGGGCTTTTCCCAAATAAATAACCTTTCCTTAACAATTACTAACCCTACATGCGTTTAATATCATAACACTCAAATAAATTGGTATGTAACAAGAAACAAACTTACAATATATCGAGCCTGATTATTCTCAGTTTTGCAATGAATACGTGTTTCGTTGATTTCCAGGCAGGCGTATGGTTCACCTGAAAAAAAAAGCACTCTGTAAGACACAAAATTAAAAACCTCCGCTATAATTTACTCAAATTCAGCGCGCGCTAACAAATGGAAATCTGATAAGACACGGAATAGATTATCACTGGGATGGAGGTATATAAAAACGATATAAATATAGTCCGTATGAATACAGTATAAATATACGGTATAAAAACGGTATAAATATAGTCCGTATAAAGTCCGTATAAATACAATAAGTATACCTGGCTCATGTGATAATAATGATGATCCTTGAAGATGCTTCTTCATGACTTTCAAGTGAAAATGAAAGATAATCGACAAACCATTTACGTATACAACACAGATAGGCACGCCTTCTTTCTTCTTGGAGTTACTAATGGACATCGCCTCCTAAATTCAGGAAACGCGGCACTTTGAGATTAGCGCAATGCCGCACTAATGAATTAGCTAATTGGACATGGTGAGAGATAAGGCACAGGAACTGGCGTTCCTCAGAAAAGAGGTGACTTTTTCTTCCTGGCGGAAAGACACAATAGAAGCACTTGTTAATGACAGCAGTTCCCCATTCAAAAGCGAGAAGTGATTGAACAATATTAAACGTATTAAACCATATGAGCTTAACAACATTCAATTACAAAAAAATACTCAAAATTGATTATCTGTCAGATTTACCTCAAAAATACATAATTAATATACATAGATTAAAAAGCCTCATGCATAAGGTTTCTAGTAGGTCTCTAGATCGGTTTATGATTGCAAATATAATAGCCAGATTTACATGTGCCAGCATGCAATGCAATGGCCTGTCTGCTCGAATGAGTGACCTCTGGCTGGGGGCTTGGGGCTCTGGGTGCAAAGGTTAAATTCTTCTGTTACATTGCTGGGCTGAGATGATATCATATCTCAGTGAACATTCTGTGTGCGCATGCAGGATGGATACTCTATGCAACAACTAAGCACATGCAATGATTCAATGGGCTGTTAATTATGGCAGAGCTCTGCTCGAATGAGTGACCTCTGGCTGGGGGGCTTGGGGCTCTGGGTGCAAAGGTTAAATTCTTCTGTTACATTGCTGGGCTGAGATGATATCATATCTCAGTGAACATTCTGTGTGCGCATGCAGGATGGATTCTATGCAACAACTAAGCACATGCAATGATTCAATGGGCTTGTTAATTATGGCAGAGCTCTGCTCGAATGAGTGACCTCTGGCTGGGGGCTTGGGGCTCTGGGTGCAAAGGTTAAATTCTTCTGTTACATTGCTGGGCTGAGATGATATCATATCTCAGTGAACATTCTGTGTGCGCATGCAGGATGGATATTCTATGCAACAACTAAGCACATGCAATGATTCAATGGGCTTGTTAATTATGGCAGAGCTCTGCTCGAATGAGTGACCTCTGGCTGGGGGGCTTGGGGCTCTGGGTGCAAAGGTTAAATTCTTCTGTTACATTGCTGGGCTGAGATGATATCATATCTCAGTGAACATTCTGTGTGCGCATGCAGGATGGATATTCTATGCAACAACTAAGCACATGCAATGATTCAATGGGCTTGTTAATTATGGCAGAGCTCTGCTCGAATGAGTGACCTCTGGCTGGGGGGCTTGGGGCTCTGGGTGCAAAGGTTAAATTCTTCTGTTACATTGCTGGGCTGAGATGATATCATATCTCAGTGAACATTCTGTGTGCGCATGCAGGATGGATACTCTATGCAACAACTAAGCACATGCAATGATTCAATGGGCTTTGTTAATTATGGCAGAGCTCTGCTCGAATGAGTGACCTCTGGCTGGGGGGCTTGGGGCTCTGGGTGCAAAGGTTAAATTCTTCTGTTACATTGCTGGGCTGAGATGATATCATATCTCAGTGAACATTCTGTGTGCGCATGCAGGATGGATATTCTATGCAACAACTAAGCACATGCAATGATTCAATGGGCTTGTTAATTATGGCAGAGCTCTGCTCGAATGAGTGACCTCTGGCTGGGGGGCTTGGGGCTCTGGGTGCAAAGGTTAAATTCTTCTGTTACATTGCTGGGCTGAGATGATATCATATCTCAGTGAACATTCTGTGTGCGCATGCAGGATGGATACTCTATGCAACAACTAAGCACATGCAATGATTCAATGGGCTTTGTTAATTATGGCAGAGCTCTGCTCGAATGAGTGACCTCTGGCTGGGGGGCTTGGGGCTCTGGGTGCAAAGGTTAAATTCTTCTGTTACATTGCTGGGCTGAGATGATATCATATCTCAGTGAACATTCTGTGTGCGCATGCAGGATGGATACTCTATGCAACAACTAAGCACATGCAATGATTCAATGGGCTTTGTTAATTATGGCAGAGCTCTGCTCGAATGAGTGACCTCTGGCTGGGGGGCTTGGGGCTCTGGGTGCAAAGGTTAAATTCTTCTGTTACATTGCTGGGCTGAGATGATATCATATCTCAGTGAACATTCTGTGTGCGCATGCAGGATGGATACTCTATGCAACAACTAAGCACATGCAATGATTCAATGGGCTTTGTTAATTATGGCAGAGCTCTGCTCGAATGAGTGACCTCTGGCTGGGGGGCTTGGGGCTCTGGGTGCAAAGGTTAAATTCTTCTGTTACATTGCTGGGCTGAGATGATATCATATCTCAGTGAACATTCTGTGTGCGCATGCAGGATGGATATTCTATGCAACAACTAAGCACATGCAATGATTCAATGGGCTTGTTAATTATGGCAGAGCTCTGCTCGAATGAGTGACCTCTGGCTGGGGGGCTTGGGGCTCTGGGTGCAAAGGTTAAATTCTTCTGTTACATTGCTGGGCTGAGATGATATCATATCTCAGTGAACATTCTGTGTGCGCATGCAGGATGGATACTCTATGCAACAACTAAGCACATGCAATGATTCAATGGGCTTGTTAATTATGGCAGAGCTCTGCTCGAATGAGTGACCTCTGGCTGGGGGGCTTGGGGCTCTGGGTGCAAAGGTTAAATTCTTCTGTTACATTGCTGGGCTGAGATGATATCATATCTCAGTGAACATTCTGTGTGCGCATGCAGGATGGATACTCTATGCAACAACTAAGCACATGCAATGATTCAATGGGCTTTGTTAATTATGGCAGAGCTCTGCTCGAATGAGTGACCTCTGGCTGGGGGGCTTGGGGCTCTGGGTGCAAAGGTTAAATTCTTCTGTTACATTGCTGGGCTGAGATGATATCATATCTCAGTGAACATTCTGTGTGCGCATGCAGGATGGATACTCTATGCAACAACTAAGCACATGCAATGATTCAATGGGCTTTGTTAATTATGGCAGAGCTCTGCTCGAATGAGTGACCTCTGGCTGGGGGGCTTGGGGCTCTGGGTGCAAAGGTTAAATTCTTCTGTTACATTGCTGGGCTGAGATGATATCATATCTCAGTGAACATTCTGTGTGCGCATGCAGGATGGATTCTATGCAACAACTAAGCACATGCAATGATTCAATGGGCTTTGTTAATTATGGCAGAGCTCTGCTCGAATGAGTGACCTCTGGCTGGGGGGCTTGGGGCTCTGGGTGCAAAGGTTAAATTCTTCTGTTACATTGCTGGGCTGAGATGATATCATATCTCAGTGAACATTCTGTGTGCGCATGCAGGATGGATATTCTATGCAACAACTAAGCACATGCAATGATTCAATGGGCTTGTTAATTATGGCAGAGCTCTGCTCGAATGAGTGACCTCTGGCTGGGGGGCTTGGGGCTCTGGGTGCAAAGGTTAAATTCTTCTGTTACATTGCTGGGCTGAGATGATATCATATCTCAGTGAACATTCTGTGTGCGCATGCAGGATGGATATTCTATGCAACAACTAAGCACATGCAATGATTCAATGGGCTTGTTAATTATGGCAGAGCTCTGCTCGAATGAGTGACCTCTGGCTGGGGGCTGGGGCTTGGGTGCAAAGGTTAAATTCTTCTGTTACATTGCTGGGCTGAGATGATATCATATCTCAGTGAACATTGAGATCTGAAAGCTAGAATTCGTGATAACAAAGAGGTCCGAATCATGAATGAATTGACGTACCGTAGTGTAGATTTGCCCACGATCATCATTTCATTATTTCCGAGGGTAGAAAACGTGCCATTTATGATCAATTCGTAAAATTTAGAGAGGATTTTCCAAAGCATTTAATACCCATGCATGCTTGTTGTTTGTTTCAATTCCGGAATTCAATTCCCCCCCCCCGATCGCCGAAACATATTTAAATGTTGTGCATATGTAAATTATGTATTGTACAAAATAAACAATGGGAAAAATACATTCAGATATTTTCGACGCTAGGTAAAATGGAATCCGTGGATTTACTAATTTACTATCCAATACCAAGCATGCTTACGATGCGATACAGGGTGTGGATTAAGTAATTCTTTCGTTGCATCGCGTTGAAGCAACAATGAAGCGATTATCAACAGCGTGTTCAGAATGTGATAGATCAGTAGCGAAGCAATTCCATTGGTCTTCCTACTTCCGCAGCTCAGCTGTGGAAGTAGAAAGACCAATCAGGAGATGACTTTCGGAAATGGGATAACTCCAGTTACAAGGAGCAATTCACAATGCAATATTCATTGACGACGTCTTTGCTTCGACGACTGTGTTCGTTGAAATTTCGACATTTTCGTTTTTGTCGCTCGTTGAGCTCATCAGTCCAACAACGGCCGTAGTAGATCTATAAGGAATCGAGATCAAGCGACATCAATTGCATAAATGTTGATATAAATGTTGTCAGGAATCTAAGCAATACATCGTCGCACTGTTGCGTAGCCCGAAAACCTCCGCATGAATCTGCTGAACCCCCCCTGGTTATATATATTATTTATTATTTAGACTAATAAAATGAATGAAAAACCGGCCGTGTTGTTCTCGATTTATACATCACATTATCGCAATCCCGTGTCTCAAGAGATACAGTTGATTTATTTTAGCACAAGTTGAGAGCGTGCATAAATAATTTTGGCACAAATAAAACATCATTTCTATTTTCGTATCTTCTCTGTTAAATGACGTAATTACGGTAAATTCCCCGGTAAAAATAGACCGAGCCATTACGTCATTACGCGAGTATAAATGCAGCGAGCGACGAGCGTTCGAATATACTTTACAGGCGAAGCAAAAAGGATGAACAAGTGCAAGGGTTACGTGGAGAATATTTTCAAATCGATAAAGAGGCAGATCAACAACTTGGACCCGGAGGAAGACGGAGACACGCTGCAAGCGGTTGTCGACGCGTGCCAGACATTTTACGTGTCACTTTTCGCAAGGGGAAAAGGTGCGAGCGAGAAAACGAGCGTTGAAAAATATCGCGCTCGGTCGATTGCTAAATTTTCCGTTCTACTTTGTGTCTTTCAGGCCTGTTCGGTCAGAGGCAGATGGACAAAGAGTTGGCGAGAAACGCCCCGAAAATTCCAACAGTTTCGTCGACGGAGGGATCCGGTGAAACGTCTCATCGACCTGACGACGATCCTCCAAAGAGCAAGAAAGGCCTTGGCAAGGGTTCTCCGGGCGTTAGGGCGAGAAACGTGACGAAACGGCAGGAGAGAACGCGCACAGCGACGCGTTCCTCGGCCGTAAGCGAAATCAGCCGGCTCAAGCACCACAGGTGTAGCAGAGGGAACGAAACGAGCATTGCTCCCGAAGTCGGCGGAGAGCACCACCATGACAGCACCAGCAATTCCACCAGCACCGATGACACCACCGCAAACGGCACCCCGGCCACCTAAAAAAGCGCGTCTCGAGCAGCCGGAGAAAAGAAAACCTCTCTGCGCCCAGGCTGCGAAAGCCAACACGGGAGCAAAGCGAGTGCAAATGATGCAAAAGCTCGCGGCGGCCGGCGAGAAAGACGAGCCCCCAAATCATGTAGAATTAGAACTATTTTGGGGGGCCATGAACGACTGGAAGATTCTCGACGCTGGCTTGGTGGCGGCGTTGCAATCCACGTGGGAGGAGATGAATTCCGAGAAAAGCAGAACGCCGGTGCAAAAAATTCTCACGCTAACGGCAATCCCGAACGGCGTGAGCAATTGCATTCAACACTGCATTGGCAACCTGGTGCGAGAATTTGTTCGGCAAACCAAGTCGGACGGTCGAAAGGTCAACTATACGGCCGGCTGCGACGCGATGGAAGACGAGATAAGGGCCGAGCACTACCGAAGATATCGCGCAATGGTGAAGGATTGTGCGTGCGAAGCGTGCAAAGCGGTCATCAGTTCGACGAGGCCTACACTAGGTAGGAGGAGATCGGGCCCCTGGCCTTACTTTAATACTAGCACAGCAGGTAATAACGTCTCACCATCGATCAATACGTTTGTTTCTTTGCAGATACCACGACAATTTGGAAATGACCACGGCGCAAATGGAAACCGAACCGGTTCGCTTCGCAGACAGACCGATGCACTGCGACGACGTCGATTTCCGTGCCCAAAGTCTGCGCACTCAGTTTACCGGCCTGAGTTCCACGAGTCTGCTCAAGGCGCTATACTTCTCGAATTCGACGCCCGCGTTTAGCCCTCCCACGCTATCGTTGGCGATGCCCACAGATGTGCAAAGCATGACGACGAGATACTTACAGCCATTCCTGAGAGAGAGAAAGTTGCAGGATCCACTGCCCCAGTCGTGGAAAACCGTGAGCCCGACACCGGCGGAACACGAATTGGTCAGCGTCCCAAAGAAATGCCTGCGCATGTTTGACGGAGACTCGGGCGAGATATTGCTGACATCCGAGTGCGAACGCGAACTCCACGACCTGGCGACGGACGACGGGAAGCTACGATTCCGGCTTAGAAACTGCGACGCGCCTGAGACGGAGTGCTCGGTGCGTATCTACAAACAACCAGACGACGGGTCGACGACGATGACGCCGTTCTTACGCGACATATTGGAATCGAAGCACTGCGGGCAGCGAGGGAGCTGGTATTCCGAGCGAGCGAGGTCCTGTTGCACGTCGGTACGGGTGCGGCCGGCCAGCGCGACGTCCCTCACGACCGTTTCGGCAGGAGATTGGTTCAGGTCTTCACGAGAAACGAGAACGGCAGCCTGGATAACTTGACCGAGAAACTCGCCGCGGCCGGGTACACGCTGTCTTTTTACACGACCGGAATAGACGTCGCCGTGGATGCAGCGATGCGTGCGGCGATTGTCGACAAAGAGGGAATCTTCAGCCTGCCGGAAGAAGTCTTCACCTACCCGAACCTGCCGTGGGACATACGAAAGATGTGGGGACAACACGGCGTGAACGCGTACGAAGAATATCGTCCGATATTGAACCGCCCCGAGGATCCTACGGTATAATATATGAAATAATAATAACGACCATGACAAGTAACAATGACAACTAATAATTTCGACATTATTATTTTACACAGGTATGGGCCTGCAGTGGCGCTGGATCGCGGCAAGTTCTCGCAGACGATGGTGAATCGTGGCCCGAGAGCCAAGATTCGGACAACTTTTTTTTTCGAATCGTATCATGTAGCACGTTTTCGGAAAGCCGATGTTTCGTCGCGAAAAGCGAAATTCCGAACTCGGGTCACGGCCTGTTCCTAGCACGACACAAGTTCCCCATCGAGAGCGGGGCGCATATCTGCCTTTACGCCGAACGAAGCACCACCGAGGAAGAAATGAACAAAAACAGCAGCTCTCGTTCCTACGCGATATTCGTGCACAGAAAAAAACGATGGTTCGACGCGGAGGTGGAAACGGCCAATAATTTGGGACGATTTGCAAATCAGCCGTGGGTGCTCGAAGCATTCAAGCACATACGAACTCTTTCGTCAGCGGAAAGGCCCCCTCTGACGGAAGAGGATTGGGCGAAAACCGAAAGTCGAATAGACGAACAGTGCAACGCTCGCTTCGACACGACCGGGGAACAGTTAGTTCTACGAACGAAACGGCGCTTGGAGCCCTCGAAACGTCCGACGGAGATACTGGTGAACTACGGTGGGCTTCGCTCCTACTGGATCCCGTTGTTAAGACAACGCCGTGATGATGAAGTGCTACCAGAAAGCCTGAGAGAAATCGTTGCGTGGCTTTTCGAGTCCCCAGAATGCAACTGGTCGACCGAGCAAAGAACTAAATGGGCGTTTATGTGAACTGAAAAGAACATGCAACCAATTTGAACATAATAGTTGAACATTTAAGCCGGACATTTCACTGAAAATTTAGGCTATTTATTTATTTTGTTGCTTCTGTATTGAAAATGTACATATGTCAGGAAATAAAGTTTTTTTCTGGCCAAAGCTAGATATTAATAACCCTTTTGTCACTACTTGTATATACAGTGTGTATCAGGAATGAAACATGCGTGCATTATTAATGATAAGCTTAAAGCTTACCCGATTTATTAGAATCCTGACTCTTTCTCCTCTCTAGTTGTCCATCACTGGCTATGGATCAAGTCTGGAAAAAAAAACGCTTGCTATTAATTTCCCAACGACTATCGATTAATAGAAATTCACCTCGGACCAAAAATTTCCCAACCCCATTCAAAGGCAGAATTATATCATACTGCACAGTCCATTCCAAATTGAACTGTTGAAAGGTTTATTAAATCGATATATCTGCTATGTATGTCATGCCCATATCAATCAATCAATCAAATCGTTTAATAAATATACATCTCGCAGTCATTATGACTGAATTAAATGTATAATACATCAATATGAATGGTAAAAATATGTATATTTTAAAAGTTATTAATATATTTACAACTACAAGCATTAAAAATTAGAATTCATAACCTAAACAAGCTATATGACATCACATGCTACAAGATTACATTTACATTTAAGAAGTGTGTCTATTTGAATAATTTGGCATAAAAGAGTTTTTAAAACGATTTGTATAACATTTGATCGTTTGAAATGTTCTCTTTGTCCTTAACTGATTATTAATACCGTCGGTTCTTTCCGGTAATAAATTGGTGAGTTTATGGTCCTTGTTATCCACGATTTCATCAAAAAACTTCGTACATAGAGATTGCCGTCTTTCAAATAAGGTTGGAATATTGGCTTTTTCTAATGCATCAACATATTTGACTCCAGGAAAAATTATACCCATTGCTCTGCAGATGTCATGCAGAAGAACTTCAGGCATTTAATAAGTTATACTGATTATAATTAGATCAAAGAA
>NW_021164083.1:0-10551 GCF_004324835.1 Dendronephthya gigantea | reverse complement strand
TAAAATGATATAACCCTACTATTTCCTTTACAAGCCTTCTACTAAGGAACTGAATACATTTCTGGGAGTATTTCTGTGTAACACATTCTGCGCTTCTTCTCTAAAGTTGTAACATTGCAAATGTTTAATCGAATGTTGAACCAAATCCAATGCGATTGAACGAAATTCCGGCAAACGTTTCAACGAACGGTAAATCAAACCGTTGAACGCTTTTGGACCAATTTTCGAACGATTTTTCCTAAGCGTTCGAACGGGCAATTTCGAACAATGAACGATCTCGAAAATCGTTTCAACGAACGCTTGAAGCGTTTGAACGGCAAACGAACGGATAACGAACGATATTTTTGAACGAACGAAATAGCGTAAACGTATGTTTTCCCGTGAAAGGTCACATATGTTAATGTAGTCTTTACATATGTGATGTCAACAGTTATTTAACACAAATGTTCGCCTATACTCGCGCGATTCTTTGACGTTCATATGGTAACCGTATTTCTTGTTTCGCATAGGTGGCTTGTTTGAGTAAAAACGAGCTAGTACACTGGCTAGTACACTGTTGGCTTGTTCTCCCTGGATTTCCTGTTTTACTTGCTCTCATAGATATTTAATGGAATATTTTTCCATAATCGCGGGTTAGGACGCGCAGTCAGCAATCGGGCCATCGGGCCTAATAGTGCCATATAAGGCCACATAGGGCCCAAACGGGCCTATGAGCATATGCTCAAAAATGTTCATGAAAAGATGCTCATCTGCTCAATGAGATATTTCAGGCCCAAGCTCCTCAAAGGGAGGAAAAAGGGGGTATGGCGAATGCAAAAATGTATGCATTTTTAGAGGGAAATATATATTGGTGTTATGGACAACGCGATGCTTGGAGCATAAATTAAGACACGGATTAACGCTTGTAACAATATAATAAAGTAGAACAATTTTACAAATATTTTAAACATATTGTCCGGGCACTACACTGTTTTCTTGTTTAGATCGTTTGACTTTGTCTTCCTTAAGCAAGAGTTTGCGTTGACAAGCCCGGACTTTTCCGGGGCTAATACGGGGCTAATAAAATACCTGACCCACGAAAAAATGAGCCAATTATTATTAGGAATTTGTTGAGCAATCATCTTAATATGCGTCGCACGCGTAGGAACTGTCCTGTATTTGGCTGTGGTAGTATAAATTTAGCAAGGTTAGCAAATCATCTCGACCAAGTCCGCCATGTTTTTTGCTTCGAAAAGATGGCGGCGAAGTTACCGAAAAATGACGAACCAGTCCTCCAGGAATTATAATATAGCTCAGTGTTTTGCACCCAAAGTTCTTACTGCAGATATATGTGGGAACATCTAAGGTCAACAAGTCCCACAGTTAGTTGAAGTAGAGTAGTACATGAACTGAAATACGTCTCCAATATTACTCCTATAGCTTCGACGATGTCCGGAATGCACTATCACTGTAACCTATGCATTAACTTTACATGTCAAACTCTTCGCTCGTTGATCAATCATCTCGGTCGAGTTCACAAGAGTGATCGGGATTTCCATGCGCTATGTGGCATTAATGAATGTCCACGTACGTACACGAACTATTTCTCTCTGCGAAACCATTTTGTCAACAAGCATAGTCAAGTACTTCAAGCAGAGGAAGTTGTTGAACGAGATCCACGTGCCAACAACGAGGGAGATGAACTTGACGTTTATAATGGTAAAAACGATGACGATGATTTTTTCGTCTTTGTTTGCGAGGTCAAAGAGGAAGGCAAGGTACCCCAAACGATTGTCAATTCGATGGTGCAACATACCACCCAGATTGTCGAGAACAGCGTCGATGCACTTCAGTCTGGTCTCTAGCAATGTTTATCGAATGCGGGTTT
Source organism: Dendronephthya gigantea (assembly GCF_004324835.1). Lineage (NCBI taxonomy): Eukaryota > Metazoa > Cnidaria > Anthozoa > Malacalcyonacea > Nephtheidae > Dendronephthya > Dendronephthya gigantea. The sequence goes on along the minus strand of NW_021164083.1, from coordinate 8,684 downwards.
GTTTACCAAAATACGCATAAGTTTGTTTACCAAAAGTTGTTCAGTACAGTCTGTATATATATATATAATATATATATATATATATATATATATATATATATATATATATATATAATATATAATATAAATATATATATATATATATTATATATATATATAATATATATTTATATATATATATATATATATATATATTATATATATATAATATATATATAAATTATATATATATATATATATATATATATATATAATATATAATATATATATATATATATATATATATATATATATATATATATATAGTTGTTTCAACTCTAAGGGTAGTTTCGACTGGGGTCAAAACGACTCTACAATAGAGTCTTGTTACTCTACCAAAAGGTAATGTTACTCTTCGAAGGAGTCAATTTGACTCTAATTGCAAAGAGTAACCGAACTACGAAAATTACCGTTTCGTCTAATTTATAATTATGCAAACGTTGTTTTGTTGATATACTGGTTGCGCCCAATCACACTGATCAGTGATCACACACGGCAATAATTTTCAATTTCACTGAGGCAAACAGTTATACAGTATTTATATAATCATGCACATGCACAGCGAAATCGAGAATTCTTACCTAGAATAATGTTCTTGAGAAATTCTTATTTTAAGCAAAATTTTGCTCAAAATAAGTAAAAGGGGATAAATTATTCTTATCAAGAATGAATTTTACTTGAATAAGTAAACTTTTTTTAAGCAAGAATAACCGTTTCTTAAAACAAGTAAATGTTCTAGCTTGTATTCTAACTAAGAATTTTGGTATTCTTAAAAACGAGGAAGGCGTCTTTGTGGATTCTTGGCAAGAAACATTGTTAACTTAAAACCGCAATCAAAAACGCTTGTTGCCAATTCACTTGCCAAGAATACTAATTTCAAACAACCAATTTATTTCAAACAACCAAGAATATTTTTACATTCTTACTAAGTAACATTTAATAACCGAGCAAAGATTCGCAAGTTTCGTTTCATATGCAGACGAAATGAAGGTTTTAATGCCTATTTAAGCATTCTGAATGGACGTAGTTCGTTTCTTATGAAAATATATATTTTAAACTTCGCTAACTGCCAACTGGTGGAAAGAACTGTGGATTATTGTGGATTACTGTGGATAGGATTTACTGGACATTATGTCGCAAAATTTCCTGCAGAAGATTGCGCAGATTGTTTTAAAAGTGGCTGGGAATCTCAGTCTTCTAAGAGGTAAGGATTTAAAATTATACGCGCAAACAGACGAAAGCTATTTTTGAATTTGCCGCGTAAACAGTAAACGTATTTATAAACAATAAACAGATATATTCACAGTTTTAATACTCATCATTCCCGATAAATGAACGACGTTTATATAAATATATTATAACGTGGTTATACTTAGGCACTATGCCATAAAAAGTGTACGTGATATTGACGTTAGCTATAAAACCATGGTCAAATTTTAGCTGAAACATTTGTACTCAATCTTAGGATCATGATATACTGAATCTTGGTTACTGGATATACATAAGTTTTGATTAAGAATTAGGATGAAATAACTGTTTTATTGCCTTTTAAATTTTTTTATATGCATTCTTAGATGGTGGATTAACAAGTGGTGATGTTTATGTCTAAACCTGTAATGAAAGAGGTCTCATTGGAAAGTAATATCTGTGGTAAGTAATGCATTATAAGGAATTGTGCAATGCTGTTAGATTATTCACCTAAGCATATGGCTTAGTTTTTAATGTATAATATAATATACCGGTAATTATATACTTATTGACCAATTGATTATATACTTATTTATCATGTAATAGATAAAAGGAAAAATCATTGACAGCTTACCAGATGACTACCCTTTATGCCTAATTTTATATCTGTCAGAGCATGCAAAACTGTGCATAGCATCCCCAATCATATATTTCACACATATTATGCACTGCTTAGTTTCTTTAACATTTGTTATCTTAACTCTGATTTCTCAAGTATGCTTGCTTTTTTGTTTTATTAGGAACATGGATTGAGGTAGTGAGCAAGAAATTCAGTGGAAAATTTGCTATACCAATGGTTAATTGGACCACAGTGTTTCAGCACTTGATTTTCAAGGAAAAAAATACTCCAGGTGATCTTATAAATATTTTCATGTTTGGCATGATATACAAAATTTAAGAACAGCTGGTCAATAATCAAAGGGAAACATTGCTCAGGAATGAATGACTTTAGCTTATGTGTAATAATTGAAGACATGCAGTGAGTTTGCATAGATGTGTTTGTCTTCTTCCATGAATATTTTTATTCAACTACTTCTGGGTTCATACAAGGGCTTAATTTCATTATCTGAGCTCTATCGGATACTTTCCTAAACTTGCCAATTGGCAATTTTTAATTAAGTCCTTGAAAGACTTGTTTATTTGAGCAAGGTATTGCACAAACCTAGCAGTACTTTGAAAAAACTATTTCTGTCAGATGTAAATGTATGGCATTTATCTATTTAGTATGGCCACTAAATAAGTAGTTTTAATATTTTGAACTAAAATAATGTATAAGAATAATGTATCTGTGATGTTTCAAAGCCAGCTAATAAACTTAATTACTAGAAATGTTTTCTTTTGTCTAAAAATTTTGTACTTATTATAAGTAAAATTATTCTTGTTTTAAGTAGTTTTTTTCTTATTTGTAACATTCTAGGTAAGAATTGTGTGAGTAGGTTCCTTAATATACAATAATAATTTTGCTTATTTCAAGCAATGTGTTACTTAAAACGAGTATTTTTTCTTTAGAAAATTCTTGTTGCAAGAATTGTTTTTCTTAAAATGAGATTCCAGGTAAGAATAATATTCTTGCCTGGATTCTTGCCAAGAATAATATTCTTACTATACTGACAAGAACAATTTTACTTGTTTGTATTTTTTTATAAATAAAACTCACGATTTTGCTGTGTGCATGTATTATGGATTTGGCTTGATTTACATGAAATTAGGTTATAAATTATACAGGGACTGAAAAGCGTAAACATGCAGTGCTTCCACTTTCAACTCTAGGCCTTTATGTAATGTGATTTATTTACGCATAGATATATTGCCAGGCATGAATTTTGCATACCCTTTCCGCAGCTCAGTTTTCTGAGCATCAATAATGACACATTAAATTTTACGCCGTTTTGGGATAATTTTGGCTAGGAGTAATGGTTTTCGTAGCCGCTTTATTTCTGTTAAACAAAACGATATTTATTAATACATTGCATTAAAATTCCAAATAGTTACTCTCAGAAAAGGGTGGAGGCAAATTACTGCCAGCACCTGTAGATACGGCCTACGACCATCACTAATTGAGATATAACGTTCCTCTCTCTGTATATATCAGCTACGGTAAATCGTCCAATGTACATAATTGTTAGCGGAGGCTTTGGGGAGGAGGTGGGTTCAACTTTAAAGGAGATCTGTCTTTCGCGATGTCACGCTTAAACTGACCGTTTATGGTTTGGGTATTCGGTCTTTGTTAGTTTTCGATTTGCTGCTGGCCATTGACCACCTTTCCCATATTGCGTGCCATCCATTACCTGTCGGTCTTTTAGATAGGACGCAAAGCCCATAATATAAGATTTTTAATTATCGTCGGCAAGGCGTATCCCCTTGGGGGTACACCTTGCCTTAATAGTCTATTTATAAAATCACATTACATAAATTTCTTATTTCCTTCGTAAATATTTTGTTTTATGTAATGTGATTTATTTACGCATAGATATATTGCCAGGCATGAATTTTGCATACTCTTTCCGCAGCTCAGTTTTCTGAGCATCAATAATGACACATTAAATTTTACGCCGTTTTGGGATAATTTTGGCTAGGAGTAATGGTTCTCCTAGCCGCTTTATTTCTGTTAAACAAAAGATATTTATTAATACATTGCATTAAAATTCCAAATAGTTACGCTCAGAAAAGGGTGGAGGCAAATTACCGCCAAAACAACGAAGCAAAGCAAGTTGACCCCACCCCAAGGAAAGGGATGCATGCAGAAAGTTTCAGAAAGTTTCGTAATACATTAATACAGGATCAGCGGTCTGCGCGACCGTATAAACGAACATGGGCAAAAAGGCACTTACAAAGCCCGTTAAAAGGCATAGATTATCGCCCTTGCTGATAATCTACACTTAACTGATATTAGTTTAGCAGAGTCACAATATTACCGCGCCCAGAAGAAGCTTCTCCATCACCCTGTTATAAGCACTTTATTTCACCCCCGGAATGCAAACGATCGCCCTTGCTGACCATGTGCAAGCTGAGGAAGAAATAAAATAACCGCACAATTCGAGCAGAAAACTCCCCGCACGTTTTACGCTCGAAAATTCATCCAAACTATGTTGATAGGGAAGAAAAACGTATATATTTGAGGAATGCGTTCGATTTCCAACGCCCCATAGTTCGAATTTGGGCATCAGAGTGCCTGTGTTCAGCTGCGTGGGAAGCGGCGCCTATTCGAAATGAATGAGACTTATATTTGGAAGTATCGAGTCCACAGAAGATTGGCAAACTCGTCACACGAGACTGGAATGCCCAGTTGTGATAGAAAAATAGCTCCGGGCTGGGTACCTCGCAAAATCATGTACTCCTCTAATAAGCGAACAGGACAGCATGCCGTTTGCCTGTAAATTTCCAAACTAAAAGGTCTACTGTTATAATTGTGCTTGAAGTCCTCGAAAGTCAACCTTATGCCTGCAACCCGGCCATCATCGGGAGATATTTTGGAGAGTTGTCGCAATTGAGGGGTTGGTTATTTGACTTCTTAGTTATTTCTCCAATTCTCAGGAACGCGAAAAATGCTAAAGAGCACATTGCCCGGAATTGACATATTTGGTACGGTGACCCAGCAATATGAGGCGCAGCCTCAATAAGACGATTGAGAATTGGTAAAGTTATAGGCAACCTACTATCTAAGCGGAAGCCTTTCTTACCATACCCCTTTAAGATTTGCGTTACGTAGAAAACTCTCGTTGGATCCGGTAGATCGGACATGCGATGAGTATAACCAAGTGCAGATACATAAGTGTTAACTGTTGAAGAGGCGTACTTGAGGTCAAATAAGTACGCTATGAATAACGCAACGACTGAGGGCGACAAAGGCAAAGTGAACGATCCCTCATTAAAAATTGCCACATGAAATTGCGTAAAAAGTGCCCATGCCCGTTTATAAGTCGGCACTGAAGAAGGTTGCAAGCTACTTTGAGCTAATTGAGAAACTATAGTCGCCAATTTTCCGGCAGCAGGTGAAAGGGAATAGGCGTTGGAGCTCGATGCATGTCGGCCGGCGCCAATTGTGAAAATTTTTGGAGCTGTAAACGAGACAAACAATCAGCTAGGACATTTTGTTTACCCGGTATATGCTTTGCTTTGAATAAAATATTGTATTCTAAACAAACTAAAACCATTCGGCGAACGAGTGTCATAATATAAGAATCCTTTGATGTTTGCTTATTAATAACAGACACCAAAGCTTCATTATCCGTGAGAAACAAAATACAATGATTGCGCATTTTTGATCCCCATAAACACAGGCTGAGGACAATCGGATATAGCTCTAGAACGGCAATATTGTAACTCCGCCAGTCAGTTGGCCATGCGCCATAGCACCAGTCGCAACCAAACAGGGCCCCAAAACCAATACTACCCGAAGCGTCAGTATATAAATTCAAATGGGAGTTATTACGCCAATGGTTGTGCAAAAAGAATGATTTGCCGTTGAAATTCGACAGAACCGTTTGCCAGACATGAAGATCATGTTTCACACTTTGCGTTAAGCGAATAAAGAAATGAGGGTGTGAAATGCCATGCGTTAGATCAATTAAGCGTCGCAGGAATGCGCGACCTGGCATAATGACGGAACATGCGAAATTAAGTAATCCAATTAAGGACTGAAGTTCTTTGAGTGTAACCTTTTTACGAATTAAAAAGCGTGCGATAGATTGAACACATTTCTCGATTTTATCCATCGGCAATCGGGCCTGGAATTGTATTGTATCTAATTCAATCCCAGCGAACGTTAAGGTTGTTGAGGGACCCATGGTTTTTCCCGGTGCTATAGGCACGCCAATGAAATCACAAAGAGCAATGAATACTTGTAAGTTTGTTTTACAAGCAGAATAATCCGGTGCAACAAACAGGAAGTCGTCGAGCAAATGAAGGAGTTTGCCGATGTTAAGCTTTCCCTAGCGATCCATTCGATAGCCGTACTAAAAATCTCAAAAGTGCGACACGAACTGGAGCAACCCATTGGCATTGCCCGGTCGTAATAATACAAACTCCGCCATTTTATGCCAAAGAGGTGATAATCCGCTGGGCTGATAGGAATGATTCGAAAAGCATTTTTTATATCTGTTTTCGCCAGGAAACAACCCCGGCCCGCTTTTTTAATAAGTTGAATAGCGTCGTCAACGATAGCGTACCGCACAGATGTTTCGAAATCGGGTATACCATCATTAACCGATGCTCCCTTTGGAAACGATAAATGATGAATCATGCGAAAATCACCCGGTTGTTTTTTAGGAACCAGGCCCAAAGGCGAAACACGAAAATTTGGAAAGGCGGATAATTAAATGGCCCAGCAAGGCGAGATGCCTCTAACTCTTTCGTTAATTTTTGGTCAACCGCTTCTGGTTTGTCAAGAGCAGACCGTAAATTTATTGCTTCAAACGACTGTTCTGTGCCAGAGAAATGAATGCGAAAACCCGAAGTAAATCCGGAAATTAGTGTATCAACAATACTTGGATTATAACCTTCTAACAATATTTGTAAATTATGAAGTTTTACGGGTGTTGCCAACGGACGTTGTTGAAATAGGCCTAGGCGATCGATCAGTGGGAGATGGTCTGTTGTTGGCACGAAAATTACAATTCACGGCACGGTGCGATCCGTTGCATTTAAAACAAATGTGCTTGAAATCACAACCGGCACAAAACGTTCCGCGATAAAACTTAAAACAATATCCCCGAGGAACAGACACTTTTGAAGGGTGGCGCGTATGATTGCTGCCTTGCGTGTTCGGCTTAGAAGTAGTGGGATATTGACATTTCAACCATAACTCTCAGTGAACAGTCGCCCTGGGAACGCGCGTGGCCTGTGTTTGGCGCAAAAATCGAAAATTCTCATCGTAGTAAAACCAATTATGACCCCTATTGGCCAAATCCTGGATGATTTGACAATATTTCATGAGCGCGGGGGACTCATGGGGGTACCGTTGTGTATAAATGGAAACAAAAATATGAAACGAACGAAGCCAATCGCTAATAGTTTTGACCCTTTTGGATTTCGCAGTCGGCTCAAGGAGAAGAGAAGCAGGTTGACCGTTGTCAGAGGAACGTACACTAATCTCGTATTTAGCGGCCGCGTCTGGGCCACCTGACAAAGTACTTATATCGACAAACTCCTCATTCCATATTTTAAGCTTTATTTTATCCGGAATCCGCGAATCAAGAGGCAAAGCGGCAGAGTGGAACGATTCCCGTGGACCCGAGGCACTTGAACATTGAAGAGAAAAAGGAGTGGTCTGACCTGTAAGGTTTTCTTGTATAGACGTGAGCGCGTCGTTGACCAGAGAATCTGCATTGGGACCCTGGTTTGAGATTTCGATACCGGAGGTAGAATCCGTTGGGGCAGACGCCATTGTGGATGTGGAAGACGCAGAGGTTGGTAAAAACCAGCTAGCTTTTGCGTGACTGCCTCAGTAACCGAAGACACCAGCGTTGAGATAAGCTCACTCGAAAGAGAGGGCAAAGTCACTTGACTCACGGGCACAGTTGACGTTGACGGGGCGGCACCAACAGATACAGCATTGGACGAACTTCGAGTTCGACGAGATGTTGTTGATTGGTTCTGAACAGACTCTCGCAAAAACGGCTGATGGAGCGGCGACACGCTTAGAACGACGTACGGGTGGCATTCTAAGAAATAAAACTTTAAAAGCAGAAATAGATACTTATGGCGTAATGAGTTTTTAGATAGTAAAGCAACCGCACCCAAATTTTGTCGTTGTGCGAGAAATAAAACTATCCCCCGTAATGGCGAACATTCAACAGTGAGGATTCGTCCGTTATTTGTCGTAATTGAAAATTGGAACTTGTGAAAGCATGATTAGAAAATCAAACGTCAGCAGGATGAACATGGCAGATCCGAAGACCGCCGCACCGTTCACCCTGTGGCCAACAAAACTCACAAAAAGTGTGAGAACTCTCATACAGATGAGAGATAAAGACAAAATCAAACGTCAGCAGGATGAACATGGCAGATCCGAAGATCGCCGCACCATTCACCCTATGGCCAACAAAAAACTCACAAAAAGTGTGAGACCTCTCATATAGATGAGAGATAAAGACAAAATCAAACGTCAGCAGGATGAACATGGCAGATCAGAAGATCGCTGCACCGTTCATCATATGGCCAAAAACTCACAAACAGTGTGAGAACTCTCATATAGATAAAAGATAAAGATATAATAGATAAAGGCGCTAAAGCGGTATTTAAGAAGTAATCACGAGTAAAGTTTGTCAAATGTCAAGGTTATATTATAAAAATAAATGTAATGTACAACAGCTTGTATATATATATATATATATATATATATATATATATATATATATATATATATATATATATATATATATATATATATATATATA
>NW_021164082.1:0-10574 GCF_004324835.1 Dendronephthya gigantea | reverse complement strand
AGGCATAGCAATTCCCATGTGGTCTAGTGGCTAGGATATGGCGTTTTCACCGCCATGGCCTGGGTTTGATTCCCAGGTTTTACCTTGAACAAAGAGGAATTTCGAGATGCTTTGTCGCTGAGATAAAAGAAACATATCCCTGATCTGGCAAGTAAATGTCCGTGCGGAGTCCCATTTAATATCAACCACCAAATGGATTGTAAAACAGGTGGTTTTATACATTCACGACACGATAATCTACGAAATCTCGAAGCTGCTTTGTTGTCGGAAGTGTGCAAAGATGTTGCAATAGTTGACCTGCATCTAAGAACGAAAGGGGACTTATAGGCTCATTAATATCATTACCGAGACGTAAGCCTAAGCAAAACTGCTGCTTCCTACTGGTTGCTGCTCTTAAATTTGCATGTTTAGGGAAAATGCATGTGTGTTATTGGTTGTGACGAAAGGGGACGAAATCCTAAATAATTCAATGTCGATATATGCATGTCTTTTGTACGGATCAAGTCAAAACGGGTCTTTCAAACTGAAAGCTAGATAAATGCATTGATATGGTAGGGAGGAAATACACAAATATTTATCTTGGCAAGATTGGAATAGAAGATGCGTTCCCCTAACGCTCTTGTCAGATAGATATAGAATGTAGTGTGACTGAATGACCTCGTAAATGTATAATATAATTATAGAGTTTATTAGTCGGTGCTTTACAGACCTCGATCAATAATCTGGTCACAGCCACAAGGGAAAAAGCACATACCGCAAATCAGGAATATTCTTTAGATAAATAATTTATTGAATTTCATATATGAAAATCAGTGGCGTAGCCACACTGGCGATTTAGTCCTGCTATGGAAATTTTATTAACATTATTCATTTCTTTAGAAATTCATTGTTTTCACTGTCAAAACCAAAATATCAGCATAGTGGGACTTAATTGTCAGGCTGACTACGCCACGAATTAAAATCATTTGTATTTAAGAATTGCTTCACTGCCTATACAACAAACAACAAGTGTGAAAGTGACCATGGAGAACGAAATTGTTGATTTAAATGTCCTATATGTGAACTTAAACAATATATTTCAAGTTTTGTTTACCATCTACATACCTACCGCTACTTTACCGCTTTTTAATGTTCGTATATTGTGTTATGAATATTGTGTTCGGTATTGTGAAAGACTGTATAGCTATCCAAATGACAAATGTCATTGCATAATACTGTTCATATTAAAAGTCCAAAAGGCATAATAACGATGGAATATTTGTTGAATAGCTGGCAATAATACAATTTGACCTAAAACGTCTTTCGAGAAATAACGGGGGAAATTTGCAGTCATGCAGATGACAACCAAAGGAATGGCTGCTAATTAGCATCATATCATAAGTTCATAGGAAACAATCTGCATACAAAAGTTGTTTTATAGGTCGCATTAGCATATGCACTGATATAGCGAATAAGATCTCGGGATTTTGACGAAAGAACGTTGCATAAATGAATATTAGTCCGCTTTCGTCCTTAGATGCAGGTCAACTAATAGAACCAATCCTTCAACCAATAACTGGCGAATGTTTTGATTTGAGGTCAGCTAATATGGAGAATGGAGCACGTCTGGATGTAAAAGCAAGGGGGTTTTATAGACAAGGCCAATGTGCATTTTTTGACGTTAGAGTTGCACATGTAAATGCCATGTCTAATAAATCCCAACCAATTGAGAATATCTTACATCGACACGAAATGGAAAAGAAAAGGGCTTATAACAAAAGAATCATTGAAATTGAACAAGGAGTTTTCACACCACTAGTTTTTGGAACAAATGGGGCGATGGGCAAAGAATGTATCGCTTTTCATAAAAATAATGTTGGCATCGAAGATCGCGGAAAAATATAATAGTCCTTATTTAACGATAATGGCTTATTTGAGAACAAAACTCTCTTTTAGTTTAATTAGGTCAGCCCTTTTATGTCTACGTGGAACAAGAATACCTTTTTATAGTGGCAATTATTTATCTTTTAACTTTTAAATTTTACATCAACATAATTTTGTAAAACTGGTTTAATTAAGGCAGGCTTGTTATGCCTACGTGGAACAAGATTACCTTTTTTTTAAAGAATATAATGTATATGTGTAAATATTGATGTAAATTAGATTTTGAGAATAAAAAGATTTTTTTTAAATTCCCGGCGTGGGAAACCCGTTTTTTTATTATGGCCAGCAAAAAGAGATTACGGCAATACAATCAATACAAACAATTTATTTAAACACGTTGGAATATTCAGTTAAAAAATACAACTGGTTTACAAAATTGCCGTGAGAGAGTCGTTATATATATTAGTAAAATAATCATTTGTAGCTTTCTCAAATTGAGGAAAGAGGGTTAAATTACGCATTTCTTCAGGAAAGCTATTCCATAGCAAAGCCCCGTTATAGCATAAGCTACGTTTTAGATAGTTCGTTCGTGGCTTTTGGTAAATTTAATTTAAATTGATTATTTCTAAAGTCATATTTAGAATTTCGAATAGAAAACAAGGTTTGTAAATATGGAGGCATATTTCCTTTTAATATTTTAAACATCAACTGAGACTTCAATTTTTTACGTCGTATATAGAGATTATCTAATTGCAAGCGATTTAAGAGAGCACAAGCGTTGGCATGCATCATAACTTGATCTTGTTATGACTCGAACTGCTCTGTTTTGTAATTTTTGTAATTTTTTTCCAAGTGTGTCCCTTAATTCATCCCAAACCGAGCAGCAGTATTCAAAATGTGGTTGTATTAAAGCGAAATAAAGCTGAACTGCCGCCTTGCGCGATATAAAGGGTCTTACGCGCTTTAACGCTCCAACAGCCGAAGAAACCTCTTTGGATATTTTGTCAATATGCTCTGACCACGAGAGGTGACTATCAATATACATACCTAGAGATTTGGAAACATTGACCCTGTTTATTTCACGATTGTTAATGGAAATAGATAAAATTATATCGTTATCAGTAGTATTAATTCTTTGCCGCGATCCTATTATCATGAATTCCGTTTTAACAATATTCAAACCAAGCTTATTAGCTGTAAGCCAGTTATTCAGATTTTCTAATTCACGGTTAATAACAAATTGCATTTTGTCAAATGAATCAGCGGAATAACTTATACTCGTATCGTCCGCAAACATTCTGGGCTTAGATACATTCAAGCAATTTGGTAGGTCGTTAATATAGATAAGGAATAGCAATGGACCCAAACTACTACCCTGGGGGACTCCACAGGTTAACGAGGTAGAGCTTGAGAGAGCTGACCATTTACTTTGCACTTTTGTTTTCTATTCGTTAGATATGACCTAAACCAATTTAGACTACCTGGATCAACTCCATAATTTGTTAGCTTTAGCATAAGAATTTCATGGTCAATGGTGTCAAAAGCTTTTTTTAGGTCGATAAAGACTACCGCATTTAACAAGCCGTTATCTATATTAACCGACCAATCATTTGTTGCCTCTAGTAGTGCTGTTAGTGTACTGTGAAATGATCTATAAACCCAGATTGACAAGAAGTCAGCAGGTTCTTCTCATTAAGATAATAAGAGTATTATTCCATACTCTTATGAGTATTATTCCAGAACACGAACACTGACAAGGATAGGAAGAATCGCCATTCATCGAGCTTGTTAAAAAGAAAATTGGTATTTTTAACGAATAAAGTTGTGTCGCATATTCGAGAATTTAATGTGTTTTAAATGATTGAATAGGGAAAAAATATGGAGGATGCGGGCATCGATCCCGCTACCTCGCGCATGCAATCGCGCTCTTCCATTTGAGCTAATCCCCCAGAGCCGCCGTAACGCATTGAAATCTATTGTTACAATGACACATATCTATTTTGTTAAAAAGAAATTTGTTATTTAAACGAATAAAGTTGTGTCGCATTTTCGAGAATTTAATGTGTTTGTAATTGATTGAATAGGGAAAAAAATATGGAGGATGCGGGCATCGACCCCGCTACCTCGCGCATGCAAAGCGCGCGCTCTTCCATTTGAGCTAATCCCCCAGAGCCGCCGTAACGCATTGAAATCTATTGTAACAATGACACATATTTTTTTTGGTTTTTTACATTTGATTACCCAAACAAACTATTTGCGAAAACCGCCCAATGAAAGCATTATTTTCAATATATTGCAGACATACCAAGCTAACCGGCAAAGTCTTTCAAATTATCTCCTGCCGGAACCCGGGATTGAACCAGGGACCTTAGCTTCAGATCTTCAGTCTGACGCTCTCCCACCTGAGCTATTTCGGCATACAGCTCAAAATGTGTATTTATATTTTTCAGGCGTTTTCGATCATCCAACTAGTTCCCTTGCTGCACACAACAACGGAGCATACGGGGCAATTTCAAAATGTCAGGTTGTTATAAATATGCAGACATATATTTAATAAATTTCTACTCCATTGCCAATATATAAATTTGACATACAGAAGTAAAATATTTTTCAAAATCTTTTTCATGCAACTGTCCTTCGAACCGGATTTGAACCAGTGATCTAATGATGTTTTTTTACTTATCTACAGTTCCCCGCTCTACCAACTGAGCTATCGAAGACTGATAACGCCCACTTTCTTTCAGGCGGTTCTCAGGAATGTAGGATAGTATAATAACTCTCAGATTGGTCGGCATGCGCAGTATTTATACTAGCCATATTGACCAATCTCGCTAATCCAGAGGGCTGCTCAAATTAGCTAGTGCCAGTCTGCCGTACAGCAACAAACACGCGTTCAAAATGGCAGTGAATAGAGAGTCAAAGACCACAAATTAATGAAATTATACGAACGAGTTCTGTTTATATCACTTGGAATGTATTGTATATGTACGCAGGCGGTGTACACAATGCACATGCAAGTTTATGTTGTTTGTGGAGATAAGAAAGTAGCACTGGTTCATCCGGTCTTTTTTTTGCCACTTATTCGTATTATTGCCGTCCGTTCGTCGTGTATTGTGTGTATTAAAGTTTAAATTTTAACTTTAATACCATATTTCCATGCTGAAAATATTACAATTTGATAAAGTTGAAATTTGACTGATAAAATTCATTTTCAAGAGAGTTTTATTTGTCAAGAGGGGTACCAATAATAGTAAAAATAATAATAGCATTTTTTTTTACGAAAAGTATTTTCAGCATGAGCTGATGGGTTCGTGTAAGTAAGCAAAAGTAATTAATTATACAATATTTCTACTCGTTCAACCCTCCCCATATTTCCAAGCCTACGCAAATATATTGCGGAAAGAATATTTTTAATCTGAAGACTGTTTCCTGATTTTTCGGTAGCTACCTACTAGCTATTTTGTCAAAAATAAATTTGTCACATAATATTAACATGTTTTTTGGTAAATGCATGAATCAATGCTATGGGACTACAATCGGGACTTTTGGGGACACCCTGTATTAGATCACGTTTTACTTAAAAAGAGAATTTGCCTCCAATTCATGCTAGTACAATTATATATAGGGTTAGAATGTAAGATTGCAATCTGATCCCCGATTGTATTTAACCATACCAGTGTAACTGGAAATGAATGAATGTATGTCACTATTATAGATCACGTTTTACTAATTAAAAATGCATGAGAATTTGACTCCAATCCATACTAGTATAATTACTACGAGATTGGAGTGTAAGATTCGAATCCGATCCCCCGATTATATTTAACCATACAAGTGTAACTGGAAATGAATGAAACAATACTAGAATTTCAAATATTAGATCACGTCCTACTAAAGAAGAGAATTTGGCTCCAATCCATGCTAGCATAATTACTATGAGATTGGAGTGTAAGATTCCAATCTCGTCCCCGTTTCTATTTAACCATAGCAGTGTAACTTGAAATGAATGAAACAATACTAGAATTTCAAATATTAGATCACGTCCTACTAAAGACGAGAATTTGGCTCCAACCATGCTAGTATAATTACTATGAGATTGGAGTGTAAAATTCGAATCCGATCCCCGATTATATTTTTTAACCATACACATATACAAGTGTATGCCTGAGACAGAGACTTGCTATAATTATGTGAACACTTATCAAAAGATGTTTGAATAATTAATTAGAGTAGTTGATTATGAAACACTAATTATTATGTTGTTGATTTACTCAGTTACACAGTTCGAATTTCGACATGTAAACTCTTTGAGTATAAATGGGCGAGTGTGCATCGAACTGGGCTATATTGAGGAATTTGTACGAGGATTTAACAAACTTTGACATTTCGTGATGAGTACGTCATATGACTCAGGGGCCGGTTGTATGAAAGCCAGATAGCGCTATCCACCGGATAGTGATTTTTTCAACCGTTCTAAAAATGCTTGAAAAGCTATAAAATCTCAGCTTTGGAACTAAATATTATTAAAGAGGATCCTTGACTTAGGAATACTAAGATTTAATCAAAGTTATACCTAACAACAGGTGATTTAAAAGCGATTGAAAAAACCACTATCCGGTGGATAGCGTTATCCGGCTTTCATACAACCGGCACCAGAACAATAGGGGCGAGATTTGTGACGGCGAAGTGAGAAAGGGAGAGATTTGTAACAGCAAGATAGTTTTTATTTTTATCATTAAAATTATTTCTTTAATTTTTTGTGATTTGCCCAGAATACATCCTGAGAGGCAGGAATTCAGGACACCTCGAGTCATATGGCACACGGCTTGCACGAAAGACTTAGATTCAAAATCTTGTTCTCTGGCCAGGCTATCACGGTCGTGATTAATATAAACTTATTGTCGCAGTGTCCCTCGTAAAAATCCTTCGTAAACTCCAGAAATATTCCGAGATTTCCTTAAAATTCCCGACATTCCCTGCCCATAGTTCCCAGTCCTCTTGTGCTTGACGAAAACTAGATTTGTGATACATGCCTTTTTGGTCAATTTCACTGAGATATTGACTATTAAAGCTGTAATTAAAAATCCGGAAAAAAATCCCGAGAATTGCATCGCCAAAAAAAAATCCCAAAAGAATCACAACTGCTAAAAAAATCCCGAGATCTCGGGATAAAATCATAAACTTGGCAACGGGCGCTGTTGGCGCTGTATAAACTTTTTCTAACACTGCGGTTGCGGTTCGGTCGCGGTTCGGTTTCGGTCGACCGATAGAGGACCGCGAGAGAAAAATACAATCGCGGTTGCCGTTCGCTTCCGAACGGAATGTTATGAACTACTGAGAACGACAACACAATAATCAAATCGAAAACATCTTAAGAAATGCCTCTCAGACGGAGTTTGACCTGGGGAGTACTCCGTATCGTTTTCAGATAATTTTTGGTATGATAACTGCATTCTTACTGGTGAATGGTTTTTATAATTACGCCAAATAAATTGAATCTTATTGTTTAGAATCTGGGAAAGGTTAAAATCTGGGCACATGGTATAATAATTCAAAGTTGCGCCTGCATGCCTATGAGCAGCTGTCAGTCGGATGTAGGGTTATTAATCCTGATTCTAAGCAGATATGCTGATAATTTATGTCGAAAAAGAGGCACTAATCGTATTGTGTTAATATGCTTTTACAAGTGCATGTATGAGATTAATTTCATTGGGACAGCTGGAAATTTTAAAATATTTTCATTTCTTTACTTTAAATAAAGTCGCAATTTTCCAACATTATAATAATTATCGTGTGACAAAATGAAATGATTTCATTTTTTCAAATCATTTTTGTATTACTTTAACTATAAAGCATTGCTCGCATTTATATTTTCGTATGCTGGTGGTTAAAACGTTTAATTTCTTCCTGTGTACATAGTTTAAGTGCGTTCCCAAAGCAATGTCAAAAAACCTGGTAAAATTAATAAGAACATTTTTAAACGCTCTTCATCTGAAGGACGTGTCTATGTAGGTAAAATATATGTAGCAGCAAGTATATAGTTCCGTCAGAAATACAGCTGCTTTGCTACATCTTGTACAGCAGAAATCGGTTTTGAAGAAGACATTACTATATATTAACTCTGAGAGAACAACCAAGCCAGGTAGGAATTTTTTTCTATCATAGAATTATAGCTTATTCAGTTTCATCCTGGTCAAAAACTGTTCCTTTTGTTCTAATATATTCTTGATATATTTTACAGATGTTGCTCGTTGCAATTGTTAGTTCAGTGAAATTATTATATATGAATTGTTTTATAAATGGTTGCATTCTATGGAATGAAAAATATAATTAAAGCTATATGGAGCTTCATAGGCTTGTTTATAATTATATTCATTTAATACATTCATTCATGCAGTTTTATTTATCGAACCATCAATTTGTATATTGTTCACTGGTGCATGGTCAAAAAGAACTGCTCAAAACAAGTTAAAATGCTCTCAAATGAACGCAACTGTCCCTATGTTGCTCTAACAATATATACGAGTAAATATAGACTAGTAGACTAGAATAGCTATCACTACCAAATGCTGACTTTGCTCATGACTTAAACTAATTAATCTATCCATTCCATACAGTCAATGTCTTAATTTTCACCCGTCTCACCCAAATCCATCCCATTCAATCCACAATCAGTACACCTTAATCCGTCCCATCCAATGAATTTGGCCATTCCAATCCATACCATCTAATCAATCCGCATGGCTTGCATCGCAACCCATGTAATCAATCTATTCATTCCCACCCACCCTGTTAATATATCCGTTCAAATCCATCTCATCCAATTAACAAATTCCGCCAATCTATTCATCCCAAAAAATCTCTCCAAATCGATCGCAGCCGATCTATTTATTTATCCTAACCCACGTTATACACTGGCGGTCAAAAAGAACTGCTCAAATTTTGTTATTATCGTATGTAACAGGAATCGTGACAATCTATCTTTTATTGTACACTAGCGGTCAAAAAGAACTGCTTAGATGCAAATTCATAAAAAAGAAGCGATCTTGGAGAGAGCTTTCTAGGCATTTTGTACAATTCTCTTATTTCAAACAATATTTCAATAATGTAACGCAACCTGCTACACTTCCAAGATAAAGTCAAACAATGGTTTCAGGCCTAGGGAGTGACAGAAATGGATTGCCCTGCACAGTCAAAATGCCTTAACCCTTATGAAAATCTGTGGGACAATGTAGAGATAGTGCAAGAAAGTAATTCGTTCAAAAAAAGTCCATGATTTATGCGTTGATGTCAAGACTGTCCATAGGATGAATTTCTTTTGACCGTGAAGATACCACCTTTACAGAAAGTAAGCCACGCATATACCACGTATATAACCTTTTAGATTTGAACAAGCATAATGCTTTAGCATTGCAAACATAAAGCTATAATTGCTTCAAACAAGTTAAGCCATAAACAAAAGACTTTCTAGTTATGCGTACAGCAGCACAGCATCAATTAAGTTATGATTGATCTCTTTTGTGAAAAAAAACTTTTTGGTCGCGTATCATTAACTCAAAGCATATGAGAACAATCAAATAACTGACAATTATGGCTAATTTGAATTTAAAAGGCTACACTTTTCTGTCCACTGTACCCATAGTTTCCTGACTTCTTCATGCCATATCTCTTGACTGCATGCCTATTCTATGCCTTAAATCAAATCAGACTGAAACAAAAAGTCGACTAACCAAACAGTTTGGTAACCACATTAAACTGAAACGCTTTTTAAGGCTTCAAATTACCATAAAAGTCTTCACTGCTGAATACTAAGTAAACTCCTAAAGCGAGGAACACAACACAAGATGTTTCTTTCCAGTCAGCGTTATCAGTAAATTGTTTGTACTAAGCAAATTCAGTATAATGTAAGGACAGGCAAGAATCAGTAGGCCATATAATGAATACAACATACACCAAAGGCAAAGCAATTGCATCGTTATCGGCTTATTTTATCAGTTTTATTTATTAACAGCATGAATTAAATAAGAACATTTCGCATGCATAGGAAATGTGGCATAAACAACCACGATTGAAAGATGTACGAGTCGTTACAACTGGCGTTATAGTATAGTGCTATAAAAGCCAGCGAACGACTATAATCAGTCGAATTGGATAATTATATTAAACTTAGAATTTACTCCGAATTACTTAAGGTGGCTCGATACAGTTTCTCTATTTTTTTTGGGCTCATTTTAAACAGGGATATTAAGCACCTAAATATTTCACTATAAGGCTGAAAGTTAATATACTTTGCAGGAAACATATATAGAGCGGAAAAATTCTCAGAACCTTTGCCGGGCACCCGTTACCATGGAAACAGAGACGTTTCAAAATGGCCGCCAAACAAGGTTTTATCGTGTTTATATCACAAACGAGTTCAATGACCCCCAATTTTTTTTTCATTAAACGTTTATGCTATAGATTATTTATCTATGAAAAAGTTTTAAAAAAATTCTAACATGGGGAATTTTTTAATAAGCAAAAATAACGTTTTTGTAAATAGAAAAAATTCCTCATGTTAGAATTTTTTCAAAACTTTTTTATAATTAAAACATTTATGGCGTAAACGTTTAATGAAAAAAAAATTGGGGGTCACCGAACTCGTTTGTGATATAAACACGATTAAAACCTGTTTGGCGGCCATTTTGAAACGTCTCTGTTGCCATGGTAAC
>NW_021164081.1:0-10634 GCF_004324835.1 Dendronephthya gigantea | reverse complement strand
ACTGCTGGTCTAATATTCTGTTGTATCCTTTGCCAATTCCTTCTGAACATTCTTACTGAATTTCAAGTTCAGCAAATCGAAATTAAAGAATTTAGCTGTCAATGTCTGACATTTCATATAAGAGAGAAATTGCTATTTTGGACAATTGGCTTCAAATTTTTTGACCTGAATGAAATGAACTGCTGGTCTAATATTCTGTTGTATCCTTTGCCAATTCCTTCTGAACATTCTTACTGAATTTCAAGTTCAGCAAATCGAAATTAAAGAATTTAGCTGTCAATGTCTGACATCTCATATAAGGGAGAAAATGCTATTTTGGACAATTGGCTTCAAATTTTTTGACCTGAATGAAATGAACTGCTGGTCTAATATTCTGTTGTATCCTTTGCCAATCCCTTCTAAACATTCTTACTGAATTTCAAGTCTAGAAATCAATATTAAAGAATTTAGCTTTTAAAATCTTTCACCTCATATTGGGCGATAAAGGCTATTTTAGACAATAGTCTTCAAATTTTTTTACCTGAATGAAATGAACTGCTGTTGTAATATTCTGTTGTATGCTTTGTAAATCCCTTTTGAACATTCTTACTGAATTTCAAGTCTAGGAAATCAATATTAAAGAATTTAGCTATTAAAATCTTTCACCTCATATTGGGCGATAAAGCCTATTTTAGACAATAGTCTTCAAATTTTTTTACCTGAATGAAATGAACTACTGTTGTAATATTCTGTTGTATGCTTTGTCAATCCCTTCTGAACACTCATACTGAATTTAAAGTCTAGCAAATCAATATTAAAGAATTTAATATTCAAAATCTGACATCTCATATAAGGGAAAAATTGCTATTTTTGACAATTGGTTTCAAATTTTTTGACCTGATTGAAATGAACTGCTGGTCTAATATTCTGTTGTATGCTTTGCCAATTCCTTCTGAACATTCTTACTGAATTTCAAGTTCAGCAAATCAATATTAAAGAATTTAACTTTTAATGTCTGACATCTCATATAAGTGAAAAATTGCTATTTTGGACAATTGGTTTCAAATTTTTTGACCTGATTGAAATGAACTGCTGGTCTAATATTCTGTTTTATCCTTTGCCAATTCTTTCTGAACATTCTTACTGAATTTCAAGTTCAGCAAATCAATATTAAAGAATTTAACTTTCAATGTCTGACATCTCATATAAGGGAAAAATTGCTATTTTGGACAATTGGTTTCAAATGTTTTGAGCTGAATGAAGTGAACTGCTGGTCTGATATTCTGTTTTGTCCTTTGCCAATCCCTTCTGAACATTCTTACTGAATTTCAAGTTCAGCAAATCGAAATTAAAGAATTTAGCTGTCAATGTCTGACATCTCATATAAGGGAGAAATTGCTATTTTGGACAATTGGCTTCAACTTTTTTCACCTGAATGAAATGAACTGCTGTTCTAATATTCTGTTGTATCCTTTGCCAATCCCTTCTAAACATTCTTACTGAATTTCAAGTCTAGGAAATCAATATTAAAGAATTTAGCTTTTAAAATCTTTCACCTCATATTGGGCGATAAAGGCTATTTTAAACAAGAGCCTTCAAATTTTTTTACCTGAATGAAATGAACTGCTGTTGTAATATTCTGTTGTATGCTTTGTCAAGCCATTCTGAACACTCATACTGAATTTCAAGTTTAGCAAATCAATATTAAAGAATTTAACTTTCAATGTCTGACATCTCATATAAGTGAAAAATTGCTATTTTGGAAATTGGTTTCAAATTTTTTCACCTGATTGAAATGAACTGCTGGTCTAATATTCTGTTGTATCCTTTGCCAATTCCTTCTCAACATTCTTACTGAATTTCAAGTTCAGCAAATCGAAATTAAAGAATTTAGCTGTCAATGTCTGACATCTCATATAAAGGAGAAATTGCTATTTTGGACAATTGGCTTCAATTTTTTGACCTGAATGAAATGAACTGCTGGTCTAATATTCTGTCTTTCCTTTGCCAATTCCTTCTGAACACTCTTACTGAATTTCAAGTTCAGCAAATCAATATTAAAGAATTTAACTTTCAATGTCTGACATCTCATATAAGGGAAAAATTGCTATATTTTGACCATTGGTTTCAAATGTTTTGACCTGAATGAAGTGAACTGCTGGTCTGATATTCTGTTTTGTCTTGCCAATCCCTTCTGAACATCTTACTTAATTTCAAGTTCAGCAAATCGAAATTAAAGAATTTAGCTGTCAATGTCTGACATTTCATATAAAGAGAAATTGCTAGTTTGGACAATTGGCTTCAAATTTTTTGGATGAATGAAATGAACTGCTGGTCTAATTTCTGTGTACCTTTGCCAATCCTTCTAAACATTCTTACTGAATTTCAAGTCTAGGAAATCAATATTAAAGAATTAGCTTTTAAAATCTTTCACCTCATATTGGGCGATAAAGCCTATTTAGACAATAGTCTTCAAATATTTTACCTGAATGAAATGAACTGCTGTTGTAATATTCTGTTGTATGCTTTTTCAATCCCTTCTGAACACTCATACTGAATTTCAAGTCTAGCAAATCAATATTAAGAATTTAACATTCAAAATCTGACATGTCATAAAGGGAAAAATTGCTATTTGGACAATTGGTTTCAAATTTTTTGACCTGATTGAAATGAACTGCTGGTCTAATATTCTGTTGTATCCTTTGCCAATTCCTTCTGAACCATTCTTACTGAATTTCAAGTTCAGCAAATCAATATTAAAGAATTTAACTTTCAATGTCTGACATCTCATATAAGTGAAAAATGCTATTTTGGACAATTGGTTTCAAATTTTTTGACCTGATTGAAATGAACTGCTGGTCTAATATTCTGTTTATCCTTTGCCAATTCTTTCTGAACATTTCTTACTGAATTTCAAGTTCAGCAAATCAATATTAAAGAATTTAGCTTTTAAATCTTCACCTCATATTGGCGATAAAGGCTATTTTAGACAATAGTCTTCTAATTTTTTTACCTGAATGAAATGAACTGCTGTTGTAATATTCTGTTGTATGCTTTCTCAATCTCTTCTGAACACTCATACTGAATTTCAAGTCTAGCAAATCAATATTAAAGAATTTAACTTTCAAAATCTGACATCTCATATAAGGAAAATTGCTATTTTGGACAATTGGTTTCAAATGTTTTGACCTGAATGAAGTGAACTGCTGGTCTGATATTCTTTTTTGTCCTTTGCAAATACCTTCTGAACATTCTTACTGAATTTCAAGTTCAGCAAATCGAAATTAAAGAATTTAGCTGTCAATGTCTGACATCTCATATAAGGGAGAAATTGCTATTTTGGACAATTAGCTTCAAATTTTTTGACCTGAATGAAATAAACTGCTGGTCTAATATTCTGTTGTATCCTTTGCCAATCCCTTCTAAACATTCTTACTGAATTTCAAGTCTAGGAAATCAATATTAAAGAATTTAGCTTTTAAAATCTTTCACCTCATATTGGGCGATAAAGGCTATTTTAGACAATAGTCTTCAAATTTTTTTACCTGAATGAAATGAACTGCTGTTGTAGTATTCTGTTGTATGCTTTTTCAATCTCTTCTGAACACTCATACTGAATTTCAAGTCTAGCAAATCAATATTAAAGAATTTAACTTTCAAAATCTGACATCTCATATAAGGGAAAAATTGCTATTTTGGACAATTGGTTTCAAATGTTTTGACCTGAATGAAGTGAACTGCTGGTCTGATATTCTTTTTTGTCCTTTGCAAATACCTTCTGAACATTCTTACTGAATTTCAAGTTCAGCAAATCGAAATTAAAGAATTTAGCTGTCAATGTCTGACATCTCATATAAGGGAGAAATTGCTATTTTGGACAATTGGCTTCAAATTTTTTGACCTAAATGAAATAAACTGCTGGTCTAATATTCTGTTGTATCCTTTGCCAATCCCTTCTAAACATTCTTACTGAATTTCAAGTCTAGGAAATCAATATTAAAGAATTTAGCTTTTAAAATCTTTCACCTCATATTGGGCGATAAAGGCTATTTTAGACAATAGTCTTCAAATTTTTTTACCTGAATGAAATAACTGCTGTTGTAATATTCTGTTGTATGCTTTGTCAAGCCATTCTGAACACTCATACTGAATTTCAAGTCTAGCAAATCAATATTAAAGAATTTAACTTTCGAAATCTGACATCTCATATAAGGGAAAAATTGCTATTTTGGACAATTGGTTTCAAATTTTTAGACCTGATTGAAATGAACTGCTGATCTAATATTCTGTTTATCCTTGCTAATTCCTTCTGAATATTCTTACTGAATTTCAAGTTCAGCAAATCAATATTAAAGAATTTAACTTTCAATGTCTGACATCTCATATAAGTAAAAAATTGCTATTTTGGACACTTGGTTTCAAATTTTTTCACCTGATTGAAATGAACTGCTGGTCTAATATTCTGTTGTATCCTTTGCCAATTCCTTCTCAACATTCTTACTGAATTTCAAGTTCAGCAAATCGAAATTAAAGAATTTAGCTGTCAATGTCTGACATCTCATATAAGGGAGAAATTGCTATTTTGGACAATTGGCTTCAAATTTTTGACCTGAATGAAATGAACTGCTGGTCTAATATTCTGTTGTATCCTTTGCCAATCCCTTCTAAACATTCTTACTGAATTTCAAGTCTAGGAAATCAATATTAAAGAATTTAGCTTTTAAAATCTTTCACCTCATATTGGGCGATAAAGGCTATTTTAGACAATAGTCTTCAAATTTTTTTACCTGAATGAAATGAACTGCTGTTGTAATATTCTGTTGTATGCTTTTTCAATCCCTTTTGAACATTCTTACTGATTTTCAAGTCTAGGAAATCAATATTAAAGAATTTAGCTTTTAAAATCTTTCACCTCATATTGGGCGATAAAGGCTATTTTAGACATAAGTCTTCAAATTTTTTACCTGAATGAAATGAACTGCTGTTGTAATATTCTGTTGTATGCTTTCTCAATCCCTTCTGAACACTCATACTGAATTTCAAGTCTAGCAAATCAATATTAAAGAATTTAACTTTCAAAATCTGACATCTCATATAAGGGAAAAATTGCTATTTTGGACAATTGGTTTCAAATGTTTTGACCTGAATGAAGTGAACTGCTGGTCTGATATTCTTTTTTGTTTTTTGCAAATACCTTCTGAACATTCTTACTGAATTTAAAGTTCAGCAAATCGAAATTAAAGAATTTAGCTGTCAATGTCTGACATCTCATATAAGGGAGAAATTGCTGTTTTGGACAATTGGCTTCAAATTTTTTGACCTAAATGAAATAAACTGCTGGTCTAATATTCTGTTGTATCCTTTGCCAATCCCTTCTAAACATTCTTACTGAATTTCAAGTCTAGGAAATCAATATTAAAGAATTTAGCTTTTAAAATCTTTCACCTCATATTGGGCGATAAAGGCTATTTTAAACAAGAGCCTTCAAATTTTTTTACCTGAATGAAATGAACTGCTGTTGTAATATTCTGTTGTATGCTTTGTCAAGCCATTCTGAACACTCATACTGAATTTCAAGTTTAGCAAATCAATATTAAAGAATTTAACTTTCAATGTCTGACATCTCATATAAGTGAAAAATTGCTATTTTGGAAATTGGTTTCAAATTTTTTCACCTGATTGAAATGAACTGCTGGTCTAATATTCTGTTGTATCCTTTGCCAATTCCTTCTCAACATTCTTACTGAATTTCAAGTTCAGCAAATCGAAATTAAAGAATTTAGCTGTCAATGTCTGACATCTCATATAAAAGAGAAATTGCTATTTTGGACAATTGGCTTCAAATTTTTTGACCTGAATGAAATGAACTGCTGGTCTAATATTCTGTTCTTTCCTTTGCCAATTCCTTCTGAACACTCTTACTGAATTTCAAGTTCAGCAAATCAATATTAAAGAATTTAACTTTCAATGTCTGACATCTCATATAAGGGAAAAATTGCTATTTTGGACCATTGGTTTCAAATGTTTTGACCTGAATGAAGTGAACTGCTGGTCTGATATTCTGTTTTGTCCTTTGCCAATCCCTTCTGAACATTCTTACTTAATTTCAAGTTCAGCAAATCGAAATTAAAGAATTTAGCTGTCAATGTCTGACATTTCATATAAGAGAGAAATTGCTATTTTGGACAATTGGCTTCAAATTTTTTGACCTGAATGAAATGAACTGCTGGTCTAATATTCTGTTGTACCCTTTGCCAATCCCTTCT
Organism: Dendronephthya gigantea; assembly: GCF_004324835.1. Lineage (NCBI taxonomy): Eukaryota > Metazoa > Cnidaria > Anthozoa > Malacalcyonacea > Nephtheidae > Dendronephthya > Dendronephthya gigantea. The sequence goes on along the minus strand of NW_021164081.1, from coordinate 4,389 downwards.
AAACATTCTTACTGAATTTCAAGTCTAGGAAATCAATATTAAAGAATTTAGCTTTTAAAATCTTTCACCTCATATTGGGCGATAAAGCCTATTTTAGACAATAGTCTTCAAATTTTTTTACCTGAATGAACTGAACTGCTGTTGTAATATTCTGTTGTATGCTTTGTCAATCCCTTCTGAACACTCATACTGAATTTAAAGTCTAGCAAATCAATATTAAAGAATTTAACATTAAAAATCTGACATGTCATAAAAGGGAAAAATTGCTATTTTGGACAATTGGTTTCAAATTTTTTGACCTGATTGAACATGAACTGCTGGTCTAATATTCTGTTGTATCCTTTGCCAATTCCTTCTGAACATTCTTACTGAATTTCAAGTTCAGCAAATCAATATTAAAGAATTTAACTTTCAATGTCTGACATCTCATATAAGTGAAAAATTGCTATTTTGGACAATTGGTTTCAAATTTTTTGACCTGATTGAAATGAACTGCTGGTCTAATATTCTGTTTTATCCTTTGCCAATTCTTTCTGAACATTCTTACTGAATTTCAAGTTCAGCAAATCAATATTAAAGAATTTAGCTTTTAAAATCTTTCACCTCATATTGGGCGATAAAGGCTATTTTAGACAATAGTCTTCTAATTTTTTTACCTGAATGAAATGAACTGCTGTTGTAATATTCTGTTGTATGCTTTCTCAATCTCTTCTGAACACTCATACTGAATTTCAAGTCTAGCAAATCAATATTAAAGAATTTAACTTTCAAAAATCTGACATCTCATATAAGGGAAAAATTGCTATTTTGGACAATTGGTTTCAAATGTTTTGACCTGAATGAAGTGAACTGCTGGTCTGATATTCTTTTTTGTCCTTTGCAAATACCTTCTGAACATTCTTACTGAATTTCAAGTTCAGCAAATCGAAATTAAAGAATTTAGCTGTCAATGTCTGACATCTCATATAAGGGAGAAATTGCTATTTTGGACAATTAGCTTCAAATTTTTTGACCTGAATGAAATAAACTGCTGGTCTAATATTCTGTTGTATCCTTTGCCAATCCCTTCTAAACATTCTTACTGAATTTCAAGTCTAGGAAATCAATATTAAAGAATTTAGCTTTTAAAATCTTTCACACTCATATTGGGCGATAAAGGCTATTTAGACAATAGTCTTCAAATTTTTTACCTGAAATGAAATGAAACTGCTGTTGTAGTATTCTGTTGTATGCTTTCTCAATCTCTTCTGAACACTCCATACTGAATTTCAAGTCTAGCAAATCAATATTAAAGAATTTAACTTTCAAAATCTGACATCTCATATCAGGGAAAACTTGCTATTTTGGACAATTGGTTCAAATGTTTTTGACCTGAGAAGTGGAACTGCTGGTCTGATATTCTTTTTTGTCCTTTGCAAAACCTTCTGAACATTCTTACTGAATTCAAGTTCAGCAAATCGAAATTAAAGAATTTAGCTGTCAATGTCTGAACATCTCATATAAGGGAGAAATTGCTATTTGGACAATGGCTTCAAATTTTTTGACCTAAATGAAATAAACTGCTGGTCTAATATTCTGTTGTATCCTTTGCCAATCCCTTCTAAACATTCTTACTGAATTTCAAGTCTAGGAAATCAATATTAAAGAATTTAGCTTTTTAAAATCTTTCACCATATTGGGCGATAAAGGCTATTTTAGACAATAGTCTTCAAATTTTTTACCTGAATGAAATGAACTGCTGTTGAAATCTGTTGTATGCTTTGTCAAGCCATTCTGAACACTCATACTGAATTTCAAGTCTAGCAAATCAATATAAAGAATTTAACTTTCGAAATCTGACATCTCATATAAGGGAAAAATTGCTTATTTGGACAATTGGTTTCAAATTTTTTAGACCTGATTGAAATGAACTGCTGATCTAATATTCTGTTTTCCTTTGCCAATTCCTTCTGAAATTCTTACTGAATTTCAAGTTCAGCAAATCAATATTAAAGAATTTAACTTTCAATGTCTGGACATCTCATATAAGTGAAAAATTGCTATTTTGGACACTTGGTTTCAAATTTTTTCACCTGATTGAAAATGAACTGCTGGTCTAATATTCTGTTGTATCCTTTGCCAATCCTTCTCAACATTCTTACTGAATTTCAAGTTCAGCAAATCGAAATTAAAGAATTTAGCTGTCAATGTCTGACATCTCATATAAGAGAAATTGCTATTTTGGACAATTGGCTTCAAAATTTTTTGACCTGAATGAAATGAACTGCTGGTCTAATATTCTGTTGTATCCTTTGCCAATCCCTTCTAAACATTCTTACTGAATTTCAAGTCTAGGAAATCAATATTAAAGAATTAGCTTTTAAAATCTTTCACCTCATATTGGGCGATAAAGGCTATTTAGACAATAGTCTTCAAATTTTTTTACCTGAATGAAATGAACTGCTGTTGTATATTCTGTTGTATGCTTTTTCAATCCTTTTGAACATCTACTGATTTTCAAGTCTAGGAAATCAATATTAAAGAATTTAGCTTTTAAAATCTTTCACCTCATATTGGGCGATAAAGGCTATTTAGACAATAGTCTTCAAATTTTTTACCTGAATGAAATGAACTGCTGTGTAATATTCTTGTTGTATGCTTTCTCAATCCCTTCTGAACACTCATACTGAATTTCAAGTCTAGCAAATCAATATTAAAGAATTTAACTTCAAAATCTGACATCTCATATAACGGGAAAAATTGCTATTTTGGACAATTGGTTTCAATGTTTTGACCTGAATGAAGTGAACTGCTGGTCTGATATTCTTTTTTGTTTTTTGCAAATACCTTCTGAACATTCTTACTGAATTTAAAGTTCAGCAAATCGAAATTAAAGAATTTAGCTGTCAATGTCTGACATCTCATATAAGGGAGAAATTGCTGTTTTGGACAATTGGCTTCAAATTTTTTGACCTAAATGAAATAAACTGCTGGTCTAATATTCTGTTGTATCCTTTGCCAATCCCTTCTAAACATTCTTACTGAATTTCAAGTCTAGGAAATCAATATTAAAGAATTTAGCTTTTAAAATCTTCACCTCATATATGGGCGATAAAGGCTATTTTAGACAATAGTCTTCAAATTTTTTTACCTGAATGAAATGAACTGCTGTTTTAATATTCTGTTGTATGCTTTGTCAAGCCATTCTGAACACTCATACTGAATTTCAAGTCTAGCAAATCAATATTAAAGAATTTAACTTTCGAAATCTGACATCTCATATAAGGGAAAAATTGCTATTTTGGACAATTGGTTTCAAATTTTTAGACCTGATTGAAATGAACTGCTGATCTAATATTCTGTTTTATCCTTTGCCAATTCCTTCTGAATATTCTTACTGAATTTCAAGTTCAGCAAATCAATATTAAAGAATTTAACTTTCAATGTCTGACATCTCATATAAGTGAAAAATTGCTATTTTGGACACTTGGTTTCAAATTTTTTCACCTGATTGAAATGAACTGCTGGTCTAATATTCTGTTGTATCCTTTGCCAATTCCTTCTCAACATTCTTACTGAATTTCAAGTTCAGCAAATCGAAATTAAAGAATTTAGCTGTCAATGTCTGACATCTCATATAAGGGAGAAATTGCTATTTTGGACAATTGGCTTCAAATTTTTTGACCTGAATGAAATGAACTGCTGGTCTAATATTCTGTTGTATCCTTTGCCAATCCCTTCTAAACATTCTTACTGAATTTCAAGTCTAGGAAATCAATATTAAAGAATTTAGCTTTTAAATCTTTCACCTCATATTGGGCGATAAAGGCTATTTTAGACAATAGTCTTCAAATTTTTTTACCTGAATGAAATGAACTGCTGTTGTAATATTCTATTGTATGCTTTGTCAATCCCTTTTGAACATTCTTACTGATTTTCAAGTCTAGGAAATCAATATTAAAGAATTTAGCTTTTAAAATCTTTCACCTCATATTGGGCGATAAAGGCTATTTTAGACAATAGTCTTCAAATTTTTTTACCTGAATGAAATGAACTGCTGTTGTAATATTCTGTTGTATGCTTTCTCAATCAATCAATCAATCTTCAATCAATCAATCAATCTTTTAATGGTCTTAAGATAAAAGGTACATATCTTAAGTTACAATAATTCCTTTACTATAATTTATATTTAAAAATGAGTCTATTTACAAAAGTGTTTTTAAATCTATTTGTATTAATCTTGGGATGAATAATGCTCTGTTTTCTAAGGTGATAATTCGTTGTCTTTTTCTTAGGTAAAATCTTACTTAAAGGATGTTCAATCATTGAAGTATATTTATTGTAAAGTTTTTTATCATTAGCTTCTAAAAGTTCGCGTAAATTGATACAATGGGAGACATAGCGTCTTTT
>NW_021164080.1:0-10635 GCF_004324835.1 Dendronephthya gigantea | reverse complement strand
TAAAATCCTGAATTATCAAAGCTACAGTCTTTCTGAATTGCTTATATGGTTCAGAATGGTTGCTTTTAGGGGTGGTCACTGGAGGGTGAAATTATCATCAGTTTTATATTTTACAAGCAAATTATGTTTACCATTCCAGGTCAACTGCTAATTAGGCATAAAATTACTGATTCACCCGGAAAAGTCTAATTTTTTCTATTTTCTAAAAATGTTCGCCATATGATGAAAAAAATGCTTTTAATATATTTATTATAAATTTCCAAAGAAATAACGATGTTTTGTTGCGATACGACATATTTCATTTCACTTAACCCCCACTAAAACACAATTTCAGCCATATTTTGCAAATTTAATCGCTGTTTTTCGTCGTCCGTCGCAAGCGCCTTCTAAACATGGTACTCTAACACGACTCTAGTTGACTAAAGAATTCTTTTCGCCATTGATTTCATCAATTATGTCGCCATTGCAATGGCATAATCCTCAACAACTCCACCAAGTCCACCTTCGTCAATCAAGCCATTTTCAATATTGTAGTAAATCACATCTGTAAGTCAAAAGCAATTGCTTGTCAATACAAAACAACTTTATACTGAAATATGTAAAGTAGAATGGATATTAGAATAAAAACAAATTAAAAAAAAATGTTCGTGATATTTGTAGCAATACAATCGACTTGCAAACTTCAACAAATGTTTTAATTCCCATCGACAACTCTGGTGACGGGTTGCAAATTTTAAGGTTGGGAAGGTTTGACTTGGCTTTCTTTGATAATTTTCCACTTGGTGAGTTTTTCTCTCCAAATGTTGCACTTTCTCTTCATGTCATAGATGTTTCAAAATATAAAGTGATTTTTTTATAGAGATGAATGAAAGAGTGCAATGGAATAATGGTTTTCAGTCGAGGCCTAAAGAGAAGTCTTTCAGCACTTTTTGTAAATAGTATAGCTAGTAATTTTCAATAAGTGACCGTAAGTAAGAACGGGTTCAAACGGCTCACTCCTTTCACTTACTTGCGAATGCCACTACAGAGAGAAAGATACATAAATATATGCGAGTGAATAATACTGATTATTACTGAAAATGAAAAAAATGAGGAATGATCTAGCAACGGCTTCAGCCAGTGCTTCTTCTCTCAGCAATAAAAAACTCCATAATTCGAAACTCGCTAAAGTGCAAAATTAATGTTTCGAAGTTTTCTGAGCGTCATTTAGTAATACCAGCAAAGTGGTGTTGAAGGTTTTGAGTATACGATACTTCATCAAATTTAATTAAAATTTAAATTACAATTAATGTATCCTACCTTTCATTTGCTATCGGAAACTGCAGTAGAACGAGATTGAAGCTATAAACACAAATTGAAAATACCAGTTACGGATTTTTGTTAAGCGTTGCAAAGTATTCTACAAACATCGTGCTTATAAAATGTCTCAATATTTTGAACCATGTTTCATGGTATTTGTTTTCAAGAAATAATAGATGGACAGAAGAAACAAAAATGAGGCTCACATCAAATCTCATAGTTGGAGAAAGAATAAAATTAGACCTCTAGATGTCACCCAACCAGGTTGATCTTTTTTGTTATTTTCGGAATAATTTTATTCATAAAAATTTTATCATGTTCGCTCTCTGTTGTCATTTCCTACCATCTGTTGAGACCTCTGTGCCGCTAGGCAAGCTACAGCGAAAGAGCACTGGCTTCCACTGTGATATCTTATCTGTGAAGTCTTATCAGTGCCCGTTTCGTTGAAGAAACGATGAACCAAGATTCAACTTCGCGTCATAAAATCTTTGAAACATCAGCCCGACTTTCTTCATATTTCAACTGAAGGCATTTCCGTGAAGTACTTTAGATAAAAAAGTCATTTATATCCGGATTGGGTTCCTCCTCCAGGGCAAGAGTCGTGCATTGACCACGTGATAACGAAACATTCTGAGCTCATCAGTGAAGGATGAACAATTGTAAAGGTTTTATTGCAACTCATAAGAATTACCAAAGGATATATTTTGTAAAATCTATTATATTACGAGCGTCTTTCCTTAAGTCTAGCGACCTACATTGTTCCGGTACCGCATGAGAAACTCTAGCTCGAATCCTCTTGATCTGACGTATTCTTTGTAACCAATTACAGCCTAGGTATCTGTAGTTTTTTCTGATTTTGGTGAATAACTGACGCAATCTTAAAAAGAAAAACATTCGTATACCGTCAATATCACATCCGGACATTTAAATTACCCTAAGTTACTGACCAAATTTATTTAACATGCATTGCAATATGACGAACCAACTTCGACAGGTTTTTATCGGAAATAACTCTAGGGCCATAATTTGTATTGTTTAGAATATCCCTGAGTTCATCTTTAACGTTCAAACACACGATATTACTGTCGTTATCAATGGAAATGTCAAATACGTTCCTAAGAGCTTTCACTAGAAGAATATTAAAACTTGGTCGCTCTTGCAAATATATTTTGTTGTTTAAGCATGAATACGCTGGGCAGACAGTGTATGCCAATTTAAACAATGATACTGAAAGAATTTTCCTTACCTGACTAATTGAGGCCTCGTTTTTGTTTCTCTTAAGCTCAACTTTTAAAACCTCAGGCTCCGTGCCCTTCTGCAGTGAATCATCTCACACAAACACTTTTCCTGCCGAACAATATGCGCATGACATGTTCGAAGTTGCCTGCTTGTTGACTGTAACCGTGATCAACACATTGCCAAGCAACCAACTTCTTGACGCTCCATTGCGCAGGAGTCGTTCAACAACTGCAGTTCTATAAAAACAACAAAATAGTCATCTTCCCTGAAACACAGTGCAGAAAAATACGAAACCAACATACAGACCTTTTTGGTTGGGTCAAATAAGAAGAAAATGTATATTTGACCATCATATCACCCACGATTTCCATCATCTCTGAACTAAGTGTGTTGCTTGAGTCTTCCTTTGATTTCTCAAGGGAGTTTGGGAGTGAATGGAATTTGGTGGGGGGATTAGTGACTAAGGGTATGGGTTTGCAGCATCTGAAGATATATCTGCGTTGTTAAGACTCTAAAGGAATACAAGGACAAATGATTGAAAACGAGCTTGCATATAAGCAAAATTATGTAACATGAAATGGACAAGTTTATGTAACAACACTGCCTAAGCTGTATAAAGTTTAAACACCACTTCTTAATATCTATTGAAAATTTAGCAAGCAATCTCCGTGGCCATAGAATGACATGTGGACTTACTTTTGTAATCAATGGCACGAATTGTTTTCTTAACAACAGTGGACAGTTGACAAACCAGGATGAAATGACATTATCAGCAAGAGTTACCGTGTATTGAGAGTATCTAAGGTGAAACATATCAGTTCGTTTATATTTTATTCAATTTCACAAAGCCAATAATAAAAAGTTTGAGATGTTATCGCGTTAAACAAACCTCGATGATGCTGTGTGAGGCAAACATATTCCAATGACTTGTTTCAAATGGATCGCTGTGAAGTTTTTGTACTAATCACGAAGCTTTGACAATGCTATTTAAACGTTTTAAAAGAATGTTAGCAACTTTTCGTCGAATACGATTGAGTGTTTATACAACCTAGCTCTCCTTAGGGGGTACATTGATATTTCATAAAAGATTTCTTAATTTACGTAACTTCAAGAAACATACCAGAGAGAAATTCTAACAGTGGTATGACAACTTGAGGCGTTGGCGAAAGTTTAGTAAACTTTTCCAGATATGTTGGGAGCAGCCTAAGGACAGAAAATTTAGAAATTATTACCCAAATAATCTTGTGAAGGAGTATCTCGCATAACAAGAGACGTTACATTTAGGCTGGAGTTTATTGAAAAACATTTCTGTAAATTCACTGAGCACATTATCAAGGCACGATTTCAAATATCTCCAAAGTAATAAACTTCTAAAACGCTGCAATTACTTAAATCAACTTCATTCTTTACAAAGTGCTAATGGACATAAAAAACGTCTCAAATTCCAGACAATCTTAAGTAGCCATACCTTGCCATAACTGAAGACATTTCTAACATACATATGGTGAGACAAGATACGCTTAACGTCGTGGAATGAGCAACCAAACCAATCTCCAAAGTACGCATCAGACAAAACTAGACGAAATATACAACAACGTTTAAGCGAGAACAGACAACCGCTGAAAATAAAGTGAAGCAGGTTCTTACCTGTTCATCTTGCCCAATAAAAATGTGGTACGTACACAGCTCTGTTAATACCTGCACATGTTACAATAAAAGATCCAATTAAATCATTAGTATAGTATGATATAATTATGGTATAAATTGGTTATGCTATGGTATGGTGTGATATAATTATGGTATGATATGGTTATCGTATGGTATGATTTGGTCATGGTATGGTATGGTGTGATATAATTTTGGGATTATATGGTTATCGTATGGTATGATATGGTTATCGTATGGTATGATTTGGTTATGGTTAGTTATGGTATGATATGATTATATGATATGATTATATGATATGATTATATGATATGATGTGGTATGGTTATGGTTATGGTATGGTATGGTTTTGGTATAGTTATGGTAAGATATTATGATAGATGCAAAAAACTGAATGATAAGAACCGTACTGGAAAAATTCTAGCGTACAAATGAGGTCGGCGCATATCATGAGGAACACGAAATAATCCAGGAAGAAAATCATAATTTCAAACCTGAATGCAAAGTAAAATTTTTAGTTCATGATTTTGTGTGAAAAGTGCACAACTTTACATCCCTTACCATTTTAGATAACACTGTACATATTGAACGTAAGTAGTGCTTTCGAGAATGTATCAAGTTTTTATCTTGCAGTGCCTCCGGAAAGTTTCTCAGAACAACATCCAACACCTCCCATTCCAATTTCTAGAAAATGAAGAAAGTTGAACTTCAATCGAAACTTAATGCCAGATGATATATTATGATAGAAAAGTTTACCTGTTGTAAGCACACAGGAATAACATTCATCGCCTCGCTGTAAGGCAGTGAAACAATCCCGGTTGTCTTATCTTCTGCAGAACTAAAACAAAAATGAGAATGTATTACACTAACAAGAAAAGGAATTTTGGAAGCAGAATACTGACATGCCTTGCACTATCATCATTAACCAACGTTTTCCTTTCAGAACAATTAACATACGAAGTGAATTTGACTTTTCCACTTTTGTCTTGCACAAGGCCTTGACGTTGTCAGCTCGCAGACTGAGAAAACATTGAAGAATCTTTACAAAAAAAAATGTAAGACATCATAGAAAAATCGCAAGAAATAACATTGAATTTGGCTTACCACAAGTCGTATCTCCGATGCAATAGACGTCCGATAGCCATTGTCATAATGAGTTTTTATGTGGTACACTAATATATTGAATATTCGTTCTGCAATTACATAATAGGAAAGGGAGAATAAAAAAAAATTATATAACATCAGTGTAAAATGAATGATGGAACTGTACAGCAAAATATGGTGTAGGCATAACACGTGGCCCTGCGAAGTAGTTGGCACTAAGAACCATGCTGTCATGCCTGCCATCACCAGACATCATCAGATAATCTTGGTTTTTTAATGTTGAAAATAATCCGTTTTGATACTTTTTCCTATGAAGATATATCACAGGGAATATTTTTTTCCTACAATTATTATATACAAGTACTATAATATCTAATTCCCGTCTGGTCCCTATTAGGCTATTACTCCTGACAATATTGTCGCACAGAAGAAAAACATTAAATATCTCAGCAAGTATTTGGGCTAAAGACCCCGGAATACCAGTAAACGATAGCGGTTAAAACGATTCTTTGAATAGTATATTCCAACCAGCATATAGTTATAACCTGCATTTGTATTATACGTGAAAAAAGAATTAAAATAATAGCTTGCTTTGTTATCTGAAATTACTCACCCATTGCAAATATATTTTGGAAATTCCATATTTTTTCGCTTTTTTGGTCTCTGTTGTCTTCAAAATGTCTAGAATTTGACATGTTATCATTCTGTTTTAATTCTGAGTAATTCTTGGTGTAGTATGTGCAAAAAATCAAAGAAAGAGCATTTTATAAGTTCTAAGCGATAATCATTGCTAATCACGTGCTTAAGGCAAGCTCGAATCGGACCTAGGTCAGATTTTCGGCTTTTGGCCCGAAATTTTTTTATTGTGAAATATTATTGCCGGTGATGCGATAATTCATATCATCAGGTATGTTTATATAAAAAATGGGCAAAAATCTTCTAAAGGCTTGATTTTGACGCTAAAGATATCAAAATAATCCTGAATATGTGAGCTAAACCACTGCAACCGGTTTTCGTTTGCATTTGGGCAATATCCAAAGAATTAGGCCGCTTTGATGTGTAATATTGAATATATACAACACGTGAATATCGTAGCTGTGAATAGCTATGTATGCATGGCGGTAAAACGCCGTATTTCCACTGGAATTTGCAATATTTAGCCTTGAAATTTACTACATTTGCGAATTTGTCAGTTTGCTATATTTACTATTATTCCATGCCATGCCCAATTCTACAATATTCTGAAAGGTTCAGTAGTTAAATGTACCACAGAATTCAAGTGCTACAACAGTTTGAAAGATTTACTTGCCTTTTAAATTCCGACTTTCCTGTTCGATGGGGTTCTAAAGCTGGTAGGGGAATAAAGCCTTTTAATAATGATTGAACTGTAATTTCTTGTGAACTTCATGAGAGAAATAATCGAACAAATACACTCATACTGTGATACATTGGCTTGGAATATGCTCCAAAACGTGTGAAATCGAACATTTGTTGTGCAATCACCTTGCAAATATCAAAGAAACGGTATCAAATTTTGAATATAGATTAACCAATCTGATTGGTTTTTATTGAACCAATCGTGGAGTACAAAAATTGACCAATGACAAATTGACCTGTGTACAGAAATAACCAATCAAGTTGTCTTAATTTTGCTGAATTATGCAAGAGCCTACAGGCTATAAAACAGAGCCGTCTGCGACCGTTTTTCTCAGGTAAGTGAGTTCTTTCTTTAGGTAGGATCAAGGTATGTATAATTAATTTTTTAAATAGAAGTAGACCCCGTGGCCCCGCTGTTAGCTAAGAATCTCTGTCCCCGTATCTGGAAACACGGCTCACTGCTTGTCTAACTGTGTTTTGCTTTTCGTTTTCTAGGGAGCTACTAATAATTTTTTTTTGTGTTTTTCAGACAAAGACGATCGTAGTTTAGTTTCAGTATCCAACCCTAAGAAGCCACCCCATATCCATGCCGTCAGTTAAACCCCAGCCAGCAATTGCCTTCATGCTAATTGTGATGCTTATTTTCTAGGAACAACTCACCATATTTTTTGTCGTTTCAGCTACAGAGTTAGTGGGTTGTGGGTTGTTGGATGTTGTGTCGTCGGTTGTGTGTTTTGTGTTGTGTTGTGTTGTACTGTCTTGTCCTCTACGTTTCGTATTGTCTGCCAGTCGGTTTGGGAGAAGCCCTGTAGCTCTCTCTTTTTCCTGGCCACACAAAGAACACATTTTGCGGATACTCCTTTTTAGGAGTTCATGGGTTCGAATCCCATGAATGTGTCAATTTCGCGCTGATATCTAATGTGGTCCGTCTCAAATACAAAAGCACAACATCCAACGGACAATCTGCATCCTTTCATCACACCAACTACAAGTGTTGTCCTCATACAACAGAATGGAACTTCCAACGGAGCAAAGAGTAACCAATACCCAAGATGAAGTTCTTGTACCTTCTCAAACAGGACAGAATGCGGCACTTGTTAATGAAGTATTCTCGATGTTTAAGGGATCCTCTCAGTTAGACGTCCGATCAGAGGATATTTCAAAGTGGTAAGCTCATTTAAACTTGTGATTACTCTGCGAATACTTCACCCATTTTAATAAATATGAGACCACTAAACTCATTGCTGTCCGGTCGTAAACGGCGCACACAGATAATTTCGGTTTTATCTGGAAGTGTTTTATCAATTCAACTAGAAATTGTATTATCTTAAAGAAAAAACATTTACCTATTTGTATAACTTTAGTTCATTTCAAAAGCTTTCCTATAAGCCAAGATATTTATTGCAGAACTTGTACTTTTTAAATTGAATGTTAGAGAAGCAAAAATACGCAAAGCCTTCCAAAAATCTCGCCTAAAAACCTCCAAATATTTGTAGCTTACATTGGGATCAATATTTTCATATATTTTACTCGAAATACAGTTGCTTTGGCGATTTGTAGTGATATTTCCAACAAATGTGTTTACAAACGGAAACCCGAAAATGTGCATATAATTATCACCATATTAGCGAAAATTTGACAATTATGACCTCTAGGGACAATTTTACCCAGAAATCGATTTCTGGGCTTATTTTACCCCCACGGGGTAGGCAACATTACGTTTTTGACACCTCTAACCTCACGCGACAACCACTTGTGCATGCGGCTGAGCAACGCCTCGCTATACACAATAACAAATAAAAAAATCTATATTTTTCGAGTTTTTCTGCCCATCCTGACTTAAATCCTATCAGAAAAGATAACTAATGCCTTTACAGTTTATATGTAACGGTTAAAAGACGACAGGATAAAAAATAACGAAGAAAATAACGAAATTCCAAAGGCGAGTTATATTTCCATTTTGTAATCCTGTGTAATTTGATATGATTTTTAGAGCTGCACTGCAGTGTCAGGTTAACAGCAATATTGATTAATTTCTTGATTAGAAATTTTCGAGCTATATTTTGGTGGTATTTTTGTGCTTTTTAAATTAAACGGATTAATTTCAACATTAAAAAACCAAGATGATTTCATGATATCTGGTGATGGAAGCATGACAGCATGGGTCATAGCGCTAAGTATTATGCGTACACAATATTTCACTGGTGTTATAAAAATAGATTTTTTTTCTCCCTTTCCTATTATGTAATTGCATTTACCAATATATGTAACTGTCAGGGGTGGGGGTATTATGTGAATATGAAAGAAAACAACCTGCATTTTGTTCTGTATATTCTTGTGTTATAGAAGTCAAAAATACATGCTGTTACTATACTGTATAGGCCCTTGTGATTCATATACAATTATAGTTTCAATTGTGTGATAGTTATGTTTTGTAATCTCAATTGTAGATTCTATGGCATATAGAGTCGAATTGGTACGGCAAAATATCTTTGAGAATTGAAGTTTATGGCGGTTCTTCAGGTATGTTCTGGCAATTCACTGAAATACTATTTGTTCGCTAAGGAATGTTGTCCCATGGTAGCGGTACGCATGAACCTGGGATATCACAATGCTGATAGCCTCACAACCCTGGACAATAATATAATAATTTACTTGTTCCTTGTGTTTCAATTTTAGATCAAATAAAGTATGGCAACCCAGGAGTTGCTAACAATTATTACCTTTCTCTTATCACTGACTACACCTCCATCCATCGCTGTGCCATACATGGATTTGATGGACTGACATACCAAGCAAGGTAAATATTGCAGGCTACATGGTATATGTTCAGTTTATTATTATGTCATATTAGGACTGTTGGACATTATTTTTTTATTCAGTAATTCCCCTATATGGAATGTGATAAAATTCGATGTTAACCCCCAAGTAAAGATTTCACAAAATCAATGGAAATAACGCTGTACCTCGACTGGTTTCAATTCTGGAGGAGCCGTGTATGGCAAAATTATATGCATTATCATTTCATTTTTGTTGATGATTGTTCGATGGTGTTTTGGTGCCAGAAGATAATTGATACTAATTATTGGCCCACGTACTGAAGACACATAACATCCCAGATAATAGCAACAAGTGATGGGAATGCGGATAAGTCGACAGGACATGGTCGCTTAAATGAGGCAGCTTCCTGGCCTGCACGGAAAAATAACCAGGACCAAATGCATTTGGCAAGAAAGATGTTTGTCGGAGCGATTTCACTCAAAGTCGTCGTGATTATAATTAGTGGGTGAAGACCTATTCTGTGTCCTGTAGTTCCGACGGGCCAAAATTCGATCATTACAAAATAAATGGACTAGTCAGGGTTAGCTGGATTAAAAAGCAAGGCTTCTACAGATTACCCTGTCACGTTATATGCATCACATCATTTCCATGCGGTCATACATAACTTTTAATGTGTGATTAAGATTAATTGTTTAACAAATTATTCATTTCATTAGAGACTCGTTGGTGGAAAATGTCCTATCACCAACTGTAACCGCGCTTTACATCCGCATTCATCCAAAGACATGGTATGCAACATATCTTTGAGAATTGAAGTTTATAGCTGTTTTTCAGGTATGTTCTAGCAATTCACTGAAATACTATTTGTTCACTAAGGAATGAGAAATGACTGAGAGATCCATCTGACTGAAATATATAGCGAAATTTTTCAATAAGTGGCTTATGTAAGAGCGAGTTTTTGATTTAGAAATAAATTCTTTACACCCTACCAGCGGGTTTGTCAGGTTTTTTGCTAACTTAGGTGCATTGGAATACAAGTAAAAATAAGGCGTGTTTTAGAAGTTATACCTGGACGAGGAATCCAGCATATCATTATGAGGAACAAAGCTATTATAGCGGTATATATTCAGGGCTATCACAATCAAGTTTAGTGTTATCGCTTTATTTCAA
>NW_021164079.1:0-10698 GCF_004324835.1 Dendronephthya gigantea | reverse complement strand
GAAAAGATCACAATATACATGACAAAGTTGATAGGAATCAACATATCCAAGATGTTACTATAATTCTTCTTTCAGAATTTTGAATAATGCTTGAATCTTACATGGCAAATCATGGCATATAATGAATAAGTTTACAGGGTTAAAATGTGAATAATTTCTTTGTTATACTTGACACTTGCTCAAAATCTTCTGAGGGGGATGACAAAGGAGGCTGCACAGTTTTTACGTATATCCTTCAAACCGCAGCTTTAAAAGCTGTAATAATATTTGACTCCTGGACAGCTTTTAGCATCATGATTTGTATCTCAGTTTTCTCTTTGTGTAATATTTTTTATACTTATTAGCGAAGATACAGACGAAGTGAAAAGATCACAATATACATGACAAAGTTGATATGAATCAACATATCCAAGATGTTACTATAATTCTACTTTCAGAATTTTGAATAATGCTTGAATCTTACATGGCTAATCATTGCATATATTGAATAAGTCTTGCGGGGTTAAAATGTGAATAATTTCTTTGTTATACTTGACACTTGCTCAAATCTTCTGAGAGGGATGACGAAGGAGGCTGCACAGTTTATATGTATATAGTTCAAAAAGAGCTTTAAAAGCTGTAATAATATTATGATTCCTGGACAGCTTTTAGCATCATGATTGATAACTCAGTTTTCTCTTGGTCTAATATTTCTTATACTTATTAGCGAAGATATAGACGAAGTGAAAAGATCACAAGATACATCACAAAGGTGATATGAATCAACATATGCAAGATGTTACTATAATTCTACTTTTAAAATTTTGAATAATGCTTGAATCTTACATGGCTAATCATAGCGTATATTGAATAAGTCTTACGGGGTTAAAATGTGAATAATTTCTTTGTTATACTTGACACTTGCTCAAAATGCTCTGAGGGGGATGACGAAGGAGGCTGCACAGTTTTTACGTATATCGTTCAAACCGCAGCTTTAAAAGCTGTAATAATATTTGACTGCTGGACAGCTTTTAGCATCATGATTTGTATCTCAGTTTTCTCTTTGTGTAATATTTTTTATACTTCTGCGGCTGCACAATTTTTACGTAGATCGTTCAAACGTCAGCTTTAAAAGCTGTAATAATATTTGACTGCTGGACAGCTTTTAGCATCATGATTGGTATCTCAGTTTTCTCTTGATGTAATATTTCTTATACTTATTAGCGAAGATCTAGATGAAGTGAAAAGATCACAACATACATCACAAAGGTGATATGAATGAACAGATGCAAGATGTTACTATAATTCTACTTTTAAAATTTTGAATAATGCTTGAATCTTACATGGCTAATCATGGCAAATATTGAATAAGTCTTTTGGGGTTAAAATAAGAATAATTTCTTTGTTATACTTGATACTTGCTAAAATCGTCTGAGAGGGAAGACAAAAGCAGGCTTTAAAGTTTTTACGTATGTAGTTCAAAGACAGCTTTAAAAGCTGTAATAATATTATGATTCCTGGACAGCTTTTAGCATCATGATTGACAACTCAGTTTTCTTTTGGTGTAATATTTCTTATACTTATTAGCGAAGATATAGATGAAGTGAAAAGATCACAAAATACATCACAAAGGTGATATGAATAAAAATATCAAAGATGTGAATAAAAATATCAAAGATGTTACTATAATTCTTCTTTTAAAATTTTGAATAATGCTTGACTCCTACATGGCTAATCATGGCATATATTGAATAAGTCTGGCAGGGTTAAAATGTTAATAATTTCTTTGTTATACTTGACACTTGCTCAAAATCTTCTGAGAGGGATGACGAAAAAGGCTGCACAGTTTTTACGTATATCGTTCAAAGGCAATTTTAAAAGCTGTAATAATATTATGATTCCTGGACATCTTTCAGCATCATGATTGATAACTCAGTTTTCTCTTGGTGTAATATTTCTTATACCTATTAGCGAAGATATAGACGAAGTGAAAAGATCACAACATACATCACAAAGGTGATATGAATCAACATATGCAAGATGTTAATATAATTCTACTTTTAAAATTTTGAATAATGCTTGAATCTTACATGGCTAATCATGGCATATATTGAATAAGTCTTGCGGGTGTAAAATGTTAATAATTTCTTTGTTATACTTGACACTTGCACAAAGTCTTCTGAGAGGTATGACGAAGGAGGCTGCACAGTTTTTACGTATATCGTTCAAAGCAGCTTTAAAAGCTGTAATAATATTATGACTCTTGGACATCTTTTAGCATCATGATTGATAACTCAGTTTTCTCTTGGTATAATATTTTTTTAAAAGCTTTAATAATATTATGATTCCTGGACAGCTTTTAGCATCATGATTGGTAACTCAGTTTTCTTTTGCTGTAATATTTCTTATACTTATTAGCGAAGGTATAGATGAAGTGAAAAGATCACAAAATACATCACAAAGGTGATATGAATAAAAATATCAAAGATGTTACTATAATTCTTCTTTTAAAATTTTGAATAATGCTTGAATCCTACATGGATCATCATGGCATATATTGAATAAGTCTGGCGGGGTTAAAATGTTAATAATTTCTTTGTTATATTTGACACTTGCTCAAAATCTTCTGAGAGGGATGACGAAGGAGGCTGCACAGTTTTTACGTATATCGTTCAAAGGCAATTTTAAAAGCTGTAATAATATTATGATTCCTGGACATCTTTTAGCATCATGATTGATAACTCAGTTTTCTCTTGGTATAATATTTCTTTAAAAGCTGTAATAATATTATGATTCCTGGACAGCTTTTAGCATCATGATTGATAACTCAGTTTTCTTTTGGTGTAATACTTCTTATACTTATTAGCGAAGATATAGATGAAGTGAAAAGATCACAACATACATCACAAAGGTGATATGAATAAACATATCAAAGATGTTACTATAATTCTTCTTTTAAAATTTTGAATAATGCTTAATCTATATGGCTAATCATGGCATATATTGAATAACTCTGGCGGGGTTTAAATGTTAATAATTTCTTTGTTATACTTGACACTTGCTCAAAATCTTCTGAGAGGGATGACGAAGGGGGCTGCACAGTTTTTACGTATATCGTTCAAAGCAGCTTTAAAAGCTGTAATAATATTATTATTCCTGGACATCTTTTAGCATTATGATTGATAACTCAGTTTTCTCTTGGTATAATATTTCTTATACTTATTATTGAAGATATAGACGAAATGAAAAGATCACAACATACATCACTAAGGTGATATGAATCAATATATCAAAGATGTTACTATAATGCTACTTTTAAAGTTTTGAATGTTTGAATTCTATATGGCTAATCATAGCATATATTGAATAAGTCTTGCAAGGTTAAAATTTACATAATTTCTTTTTCATACTTGACACTTGCTGAAAATCTTCTGAGAAGGATGAAGGAGGCTTCACAGTTTTTACGTATCTCGTTCAAAGACAGCTTTAAAAGCTGTAATAATATTATGACTCCTCGACAGCTTTTAGCATCATAATTGACAACTCAGTTTTCTCTTGGTGTAATATTTGTTATACTTATTATTGAAGATATAGACGAAGTGAAAAGATCACAACATACATCACAAAGGTGATATGAATCAACATATGCAAGATGTTACCAAAATTCTACTTTTAAAATTTTGAATAATGCTTGAATCTTACATGGCTAATCATGGCATATATTGAATAAGTCTTGCGGGTGTAAAATGTTAATAATTTCTTTGTTATACTTGACACTTGCAAAAAATCTTCTGAGAGGGATGACGAAGCAGGCTGCACAGTTTTTACGTATATCGTTCAAAGCAGCTTTAAAAGCTGTAAAAATATTATGACTTTTAGACAGCTTTTAGCATCATGATTGATAACTCAGTTTTCTCTTGGTGTAATATTTCTTATACTTATTATTGAAGATATAGACGAAGTGAAAAGATCACAACATACATCACAAAGGTGATATGAATCAACATATCAAAGATGTTACTATAATTCTACTTTTAAAATTTTGAATAATGCTTGAATCTTAGATGGCTAATCATGGCAAATATTGAATAAGTCTTTTGGGGTTAAAATGTGAATAGTTTCTTTGTTATACTTGACACTTGCTCAAAATCCTCTGAGGGGGATGACGAAGGAGGCTGCACAGTTTTTACGTATATTGTTCAAACGGCAGCTTTAAAAGCTGTAATAATATTTGACTCCTAGACAGCTTTTAGCATCATGATTGCTATCTCAGCTTTCTCTTGGTGTAATATTAGCGAAGATATAGACGAAGTGAAAAGATCACAGCATACATTACACAGGTGATATGAATGAATATATGCCAGATGTTACTATAATTCTACTTTTAAAATTTTGAATAATGCCTGAATCTTACATGGCTAATCATGGCATATAAAGAATAAGTTTTACGGGGTTAAAATGTGAATAATTTCTTTGTTATCCTTGACACTTGCTCAAAATCTTCTGAGGGGGATGACAAAGGAGGCTGCACAGTTTTTACGTATATCGTTCAAACCGCAGCTTTAAAAGCTGTAATAATATTTGACTCCTGGACAGCTTTTAGCATCATGATTTGTATCTCAGTTTTCTCTTTGTGTAATATTTTTTATACTTATTAGCGAAGATATTATTTCTCTTGGTGTAATATTAGCGAAGATATAGACGAAGTGAAAAGATCACAACATACATCACAAAGGTGATATGAATCAACATATCAAAGATTTACTATAATTCTACTTTTAAAATTTTGAATAATGCCTGAATCTTATATGGCTAATCATGGCTTATAATGAATAAGTCTTACGGGGTTAAAATGTGAATAATTTCTTTGT
Organism: Dendronephthya gigantea; assembly: GCF_004324835.1. Taxonomy (NCBI): domain Eukaryota; kingdom Metazoa; phylum Cnidaria; class Anthozoa; order Malacalcyonacea; family Nephtheidae; genus Dendronephthya; species Dendronephthya gigantea. The sequence goes on along the minus strand of NW_021164079.1, from coordinate 5,848 downwards.
TATACTTGACACTTGCTCAAAATCTTCTGAGGGGGATGACAAAGGAGGCTGCACAGTTTTTACGTATATCGTTCAAACCGCAGCTTTAAAAGCTGTAATAATATTTGACTCCTGGACAGCTTTTAGCATCATGATTTGTATCTCAGTTTTCTCTTTGTGTAATATTTTTTATACTTCTGCGGCTGCACAATTTTTACGTAGATCGTTCAAACGTCAGCTTTAAAAGCCGTAATAATATTTGACTGCTGGACAGCTTTTAGCATCATGATTGGTATCTCAGTTTTCTCTTGATGTAATATTTCTTATACTTATTAGCGAAGATCTAGATGAAGTGAAAAGATCACAACATACATCACAAAGGTGATATGAATGAACAGATGCAAGATGTTACTATAATTCTACTTTTAAAATTTTGAATAATGCTTGAATCTTATATTGCTAATCATAACGTATATTGAATAAGTCTTACGGGCTTAAAATGTGAATAATTTCTTTGTTATACTTGACACTTGCTCAAAATCCTCTGAGGGGGATGACGAAGGAGGCTGCACAATTTTTACGTATATCGTTCAAACGTCAGCTTTAAAAGCTGTAATAATATTTGACTGCTGGACAGCTTTTAGCATTGTGATTGGTATCTCAGTTTTCTCTTTGTGTAATATTTTTTATACTTATTAGCGAAGATACAAACGAAGTGAAAGATCACAATATACATGACAAAGTTGATAGGAATCAACATATCCAAGATGTTACTATAATTCTACTTTCAGAATTTTGAATAATGCTTGAATCTTACATGGCTAATCATGGCATATAATGAATAAGTTTACAGGGTTAAAATGTGAATAATTTCTTTGTTATACTGACACTTGCTCAAAATCTTCTGAGGGGGATGACAAAGGAGGCTGCACAGTTTTTACGCATATCGTTCAAACCGCAGCTTTAAAAGCTGTAATAATATTTGACTCCTGGACAGCTTTTAGCATCATGATTTGTATCTCAGTTTTCTCTTTGTGTAATATTTTTTATACTTATTAGCGAAGATACAGACGAAGTGAAAAGATCACAATATACATGACAAAGTTGATATGAATCAACATATCCAAGATGTTACTATAATTCTACTTTCAGAATTTTGAATAATGCTTGAATCTTACATGGCTAATCATTGCATATATTGAATAAGTCTTGCGGGGTTAAAATGTGAATAATTTCTTTGTTATACTTGACACTTGCTCAAATCTTCTGAGAGGGATGATGAAGGAGGCTGCACAGTTTATATGTATATAGTTCAAAAAGAGCTTTAAAAGCTGTAATAATATTATGATTCCTTAATAATATTATGATTATCATCGCAAGCGACCCTTTATTTCAAGAGAAAATGTGTTCGAGCAACGACCGTTCTGGACAGACCAGTCCATAAACTGGTACTACTTCTGAAGTCCGAAGATACAGCCATGGATTGAAGAATCCCCGCCGAAGAGCCTTGTATGGAACATTTATTGACTTTGTTGTAAATTGCGTTTGGTTGCAATTTAGGAGAGCCATGTAACTGCGGGCTCATGTGTGCGACATGTTTGTAGGCTCAATTTGTTTTGAGCAACTGGATTTTATACTTGAAAAGGAACATTACTGTTTTAGTTTAGAACTCAATTTATACTGCGATTTATGCGAGAAACTTTATTTGATATTTGGATGTGTGTGCTCGGCAAGAGAGGAAATTTGGTCAGTTTCTCTATTATATAATTGCTGTGTATCGTTATATATTCGTAGCGTATATTTACTTATGCATTTCGTATATTTATCTTCTGTAGTTTTACGTCAAGTTATTGTGATTAATAAAGAACCCAATCTATTAATTGCGAGGGTATATTTATCGTGCGAATCGGATTAACTTGTGAGTATTTATCAACAAATAATCTCGGCAACGAGCAGGCACAATTGCGAACATATTGCGTGCCGGGAGTAACATGTTATGATTAGCCATGTAAGGTTCAAGCAATATTCAAAATTTTAAAAGTAAAATTATAGTAACATCTTTGATATGTTGATTAATATCACCTTTGTGATGTATGTTAATATTATTACACCTTTTAAAGCTGCCTTTTAACTATATACCTAAAAACTGTGCAACCTCCTTCGTCTTCCCTCTCACAAGAGTTTGAGCAAGTGTTAAGTATAACAAAGAAATTATTCACATTTTAACCTCGCAAGAATTATTCAATATACGCTATGATTAGCCAAGTAAGGTTCAAGCATTATTCAAGCATTAAAAGTAAATTTATAGTAACATCTTTGATATGTTGATTCGTATCACCTTTGTGATGTATGTTGTGATCTTTTCACTTCGTCTATATGTTCGCTAATAAGTATAAAAAATATTACACAAAGAGAAAACTGAGTTATCAATCATGATGCTAAAAGCTGTCCAAGGGTCATAATATTATTATAACTTTTAAAGCTGCCTTTTAACTATATACGTAAAAACTGTGCAGCCTCCTTTCGTCATCCCTCTCAGAAGATTTGAGCAAGTGTCAAGTATAACAAAGAAATTATTAACATTTTAACCCCGCAAGACCTATTCAATCTATGCCATAATTAGCCATGTAAGATTTAAGCATTTCTCAAAATTTTAAAAGTACAACTATAGTAACATCTTGGATATGTTGGTTCATATCACCTTTGTGATGTATGTTCTGATCTTTTCACTTTGTCTATATCTTCGCTAATAAGTATAAAAAATATTACACAAAGAGAAAACTGAGTTATCAATCATGATGCTAAAAGCTGTCAAAGAGTCATAATATTATTACTTTTTAAAGCTGCCTTTTAACTATATACCTAAAAACTGTGCAGTCCTTCGTCTCCCTCTCACAAGATTTGAGCAAGTGTTAAGTATAACAAAGAAATTATTACATTTTAACCCGCAAGACTATTCAATCTATGCCATAATAGCCATGTAAGATTTAAGCATTTCTCAAAATTTTAAAAGTACAACTATAGTAACATCTTGGATATGTTGGTTCATATCACCTTTGTGATGTATGTTCTGATCTTTTCACTTTGTCTATATCTTCGCTAATAAGTATAAAAAATATTACACAAAGAGAAAACTGAGTTATCAATCATGATGCTAAAAGCTGTCCAAGAGTCATAATATTATTACAGCTTTTAAAGCTGCCTTTTAACTATATACGTAAAAACTGTGCAGCGTCCTTCGTCTCCCTCTCACAAGATTTGAGCAAGTGTTAAGTATAACAAAGAATTATTCACATTTTAACCTTGCAAGACTTATTCAATATATGCCATATAGCCATGTAAGATTCAAGCATTTTCAAAATTTTAAAAGTAAATTACTAACATCTTTGATATGTTGATTCATATCACCTTTGTGATGTATGTTGTGATCTTTTCACTTTGTCTATATCTTCTAATAATATAAAAAATATTACACAAAGAGAAAACTGAGTTATCAATCATGATGCTAAAAGCTGTCCAAGAGTCATAATATTATTATAGCTTTTAAAGCTGCCTTTTAACTATATACGTAAAAACTGTGCAGCCTCTTTCGTCTCCCTCTCAGAAGATTTTGAGCAAGTGTTAAGTATAACAAAGTTATTCACATTTTAACCCGCAAGAATTATTCAATATACGCTGATTAGCCATAAGGTTCAAGCATTATTCAAAATTTTAAAAGTAGAATTATAGTAACATCTGTGATATGTTGATTCATATCACCTTTGTGATGTATGTTGTGATCTTTTCACTTCGTCTATATCTTCGCTAATAAGTATAAAAATATTACACAAAGAGAAAACTGAGTTAACAATCATGATGCTAAAAGCTGTCCAGAGTCATAATATTATTACAGCTTTTAAGCTTTCTTTGAACGATATACGTAAAAACTGTGCAGCCTCCTTCGTCATCCCTCTCAGAAGATTTGAGCAAGTGTCAAGTATAACAAAGTAAATTATAATTTTAACCCCGCAAGAATTATTCAATATATGCATAAATTAGCCATGTAAGATTTAAGCATTTCCAAATTTTAAAAGTAAATATAGTAACATCTTTGGATATGTTGATTCATATCACCTTTGTGATGTATGTTGTGATCTTTTCACTTCGTCTATACCTTCTAATAAGTATAAAAATATTACACAAAGTGAAACTGAGTTATCAATCATGATGCTAAAAGCTGTCCAAGAGTCATATATTATACAGCTTTTAAAGCTGCCTTTTAACATATACGTAAAAACTGTGCAGCCTCCTTCGTCATTCCCTCTTAGAAGATTTTGAGCAAGTGTCAAGTATAACAAAGAAATGATGTAAATTTTAACCCGCAAGAATTATTCAATATACGCTAAGATTAGCCATGTTTAAGATTCAAGCATTATTCAAAATTTTAAAAGTAAAATTATAGTAACATCTTTGATATGTTGATTGATATCACCTTTGTGATGTATGTTGTGATCTTTTCCCTTCGTCTATATCTTCAATAATAAGAAAATATACACCAAGAGAAAACTGAGTTATCAATCATGATGCTAAAAGCTGTCCAAGAGTCATAATATTATTACAGCTTTTAAAGCTGTTTTAACTATATACTACTAAAACTGTGCAGCCTCTTTCGTTTCCCTCTCAGAAGATTTTGAGCAAGTGTTAAGTATAACAAAGAAATTATTCACAATTTAACTCGCAAGAATTATTCAATATACGCTATGATTGTGTAAGGTTCAAGCATTATTCAAAATTTTAAAGTAAATTATAGTAACATCTTTGATATGTTGATTCATATCACTTTGTGATGTATGTTGTGATCTTTTCCTTCGTCTTATTCTCAATAATAGTATAAGAATATTACACCAAGAGAAACTGGTTATCAATCATGATGCTAAATAAAGCTGTCTAAGCATAATATTATTACAGCTTTTAAAGCTGCTTTTAACGATATACGTAAAACTGTGCAGCCTCCTTCGTCTTCCCTCTCAGAAGATTTTGAGCAAGTGTCAAGTAGTAACAAAGTAATGATGTAAATTTTAACCCCACAAGAATTATTCAATATACGCTATGATTAGCCTTTAAGGTTCAGCATTATTCAAATTTAAAAGTAGAATTATAGTAACATCTTTGATATGTTATTCATATCACCTTGTGATGTATGTTGTGATTTTTCACTTCTGTCTATACCTTCAATAATAAGTATAAAAATATTACACAAAGAGAAAACTGAGTTATCAATCATGATGCTAAAAGCTGTCAAAGAGTCATAATATTATTACAGCTTTTAAAGCTGCCTTTTAACTATATACTAAAAACTGTGCAGCCTCTTTCGTCTTCCCTCTCAGAAGATTTTGAGCAAGTGTTAAGTATAACAAAGAAATTATTCACATTTTATCCTCGCAAGAATTATTGAACATACGCTATGATTGTAAGGTTCAAGCATTATTCAAAATTTTAAAAGTAGAATTATACTAACATTTTTGATATGTTGATTCATATCACCTTTGTGATGTATGTTGTGATCTTTTCACTTTCGTCATATCTTCGCTAATAAGTATAAAAAATATTACACAAAGAAAACTGAGTTATCAATCATGATGCTAAAAGCTGTCCAAGAGTCATAATATTATTATAGCTTTTAAAGCTGCCTTTTAACTATATACGTAAAAACTGTGATGCCTCCTTTTGTCATCCCTCAGAAGATTTGAGCAAGTGTTAAGTATAACAAAGAAATTATTCACATTTTAACCTTGCAAGAATTATTCAATATACGCTATGATTAGCCATGTAAGGTTCAAGCAATATTCAAAATTTTAAAAGTAAAATTATACTAACATCTTTGATATGT
>NW_021164078.1:0-10733 GCF_004324835.1 Dendronephthya gigantea | reverse complement strand
ACATGTTTTGTTAAAATGGAGATGGCAATGAAATAACTACCCTTCCGGGCACAAATGATGAATTTTGCTAAGTAAATACAAGGAGGACATTGGTAAAAACTATAACCGAATCACACTTTATATTGCGTTGAAATCAGCTTTCATGCAAGCAGAAATAACAAGAATGAAAGCAGCTTGCTGGGATAGTGACACAGATTCGGAAAATTGGTCCATTAAAAAGGACAATGACCATAATGATAGAAATGCTTCCAAGAGTGCTTTACGACCAATGAAACGAACCCATCCACTTCATGCAACCCTAGTGAATGTCAGAATATTGTTTTCCCATCTCAAGATATTAACCCACATACTATTGTTACTGCATCAAATCAGTGCAATGCCAATGATGAGAATCAAGATGTTGTGGGAAACCGTATTGAATGCCCTACATGCCTCAGCTTTTTCTCACTAGAAAGAATAGCTGAACATGCTGACATGTGCTGTGATATTTGGGTGGGGTCAGTCAATCATGGTTATACAAGCAGTGACGACTCTGATTTGCCAAATCCTGATCCAGTTGCAAACACAGTTCCCTGTGAAAATGTGAAAGAGATGATACTTAAAATAAAAGAAAAAACATGACAAGCAAGGTTACAAGGTTAAGTCTTAGAAGGAAATATTTATGGGTAGATTTCAAACAGTATTGGTCAAGTGGGAAAGTTTCCCCTAGTGATTTGGTTAAAATTACTTTCATTGGTGAACCAGCAATTGATGATGGGGGCCGAAGAGAGAGTTTTTTTCAGGTATTTTTTATTTCTTGTTATTATTGTCTGATATTTTGCATTCATGCTTTGATCACGTTTAACATTCTTTTTTTGCTAGAAATGTTGGAGTACATTGAAAGGAGGCTCTTTTCCAAAGGAAAACCTATTAACTCAACAATTTCATTGATCAATAAGGATTTTCATGTGGCTGGTGAAATCATGGTAATGTCGATCCTTCAAGGTGGGCCATCTCCTTGGTTTCTGAATAAGAATGTCTACAGATACCTCACAAAACAACATTTGTCCACAGACGACTTGAAGAAATACAAGGAAGTTGTAAATAAGGTACAGAAATATTGCACCTACAAAAATGTCAATGAAATAGTAGAAATTGCAATGCTTCTTAGCTCTGCATGCTATAGTTATTATCCAAGCTTTACCATCCTTTTAATAATGTTCAGTATACTAATATCATTGTAGATAACAAATGCATTAGATGATGAGAAATTGAGAGAAGTACTTTTAAGTGACAATGTCTTAGATGTGCTTTCTGAAGTTGGGTATACTGGAGTTCCTCAAAGAGAAACTAAAGCAGGTGTCTCAACTATTCTAGAGTAAGTTAGCAAATTTACTTATCTAAAAATGTTAAAATTTTGTGTCATACAGTGCTATAATGTAACCAAGTATTAAAGATTTGTCTACAAAAACATACAAAAATATTTATGGGTTCATTTCACTACCACCAGCCTTGGGAAAGTATTAAATCTTGGCAGGCTACCAACATATATAGCATGTAGCTCAATCCAATTAATTAACATGTGAATCCACTTTTATTTTCAAATTTAGGTCAATCTGTATGAAAGAGTACTTTTCAGATGCACTTCCATCATTAATGTAGCTGGAAGAGGGTTTAACTTGTTGCAGATTCTTGTCTTCCATGCGAGACTGCCCTAAGCTATGGGAAGCAATATTTGATCCAAACAATGCTGTATTTCATATGTCATCTGATGCACTTATTGAAGAAATCCTGCCATCTTTCAGTACGTCTCAAATACTCAAAGAAAAGGAGGTTGATGCCTACAAGTATTTCTGTGATTATGTGGAATCACTTTCTGAAGATAGTAAGTATGTGAAAATAGATGGATGCCTTATCTGTACTTTGACACATCAACAATATGAACACAGAAAAACCAAATAACATGCAACAACTGCTGTTTGCATGTCCATGCACAAAAGCAATGTCATAGACTCATATGTAGTTATGCACAAACACAAAATTATTATAGTTGTAAGTTGACTTTCAGTTTACAATTCTAAAACAATTGAATTGTATTATCCAATAATCTAAATTTTATGACAAATTATTTCACAAAAAAGTTCTGTAATAAACTAAATTTAGACATACCAATGACATAAATGGGTGAATAAAATTTTGAATGTTAGCACCTTTAATACTTATATCTAATTTAACAGCATGCATGCATATATATATGCAGATTTGTAATATTGATTATGAATTCAAATTGTTTAAAGCACTGTATATATGGCTTTGGTCTGTTATAGACTAGGAACTTTAGTGGTAGTGACTATGACAAAAAATGGATTTAACTCTCAAGGGCATATATCATTGATATCATATAGAATTTCTTTTATTTTATATTGCATCAAAAATTGTCATGTTGACTTCGAATTGTCTTACATTTGTGGAAAATATAGTTGAGTTTGGAGCATCATACAATTACTGAAATTATACTTGTAAGTTAACTTTGTAAGTAATTAGACATTTTACCCAGGGCATGCAAATTCAAGAAGCTTTTGGTACAAGTCAAAAGCCTCAGCTGCATCATTTGGAAGATAAAGACCTTCATTTTCAATTACATAATTGAAATATTCTCTGTAGTTTTCTGATGTTTCAGATTCCAGATCCAAATTTGCAGGTATTGGTTGTTCCATTTCTTCAATTTTTTGAATACTAACCATGTGCTTACAATCATCTGCAGCAAACTGCTGTGGTAAATAGAACATAACATCTGCAATGCCATTGACAGTACCATAATTTCTTGTATGACGAATGCGATGTGTATTCCAATGCAATTTGATATCTTCAAGCTCCTGTGAAAGAATAGGCTGAAAACAAAACCAAAGGCACTCCATATGCATAACATTTCCAAGTTCTAAAGTACCATATGCTACCATATCCTTAAAGAAATCAATCCACCACCCTGCTCTTGCTCTTCAAAAGTGAGACCACCAGCTTTCAATTCTTTGATTTGCTGGAGATGTGCCATATTTGTGTGCATTGCAACCAGCAAATTGGTCATTTCCATTCTGTCGAAAATAGCAATGCATACCAGCAAGTGTCCCATTCTCAGTCCCACAATCACTTCTTACAATAAGAGGACAACCCTCATTATTCTTGACTGTGTTCAGATATAGTCGTGCAGGAACTTCAGGCCTGTTGTTGGACCGTACCACTTCAAGCCAAAGGATTTTTCGACTATAGCCATCGATAGCCCCATGGATCGGAAACCTATAGGGTTTAGCTTGTCATACCCTGCAATATGAGAAATGATGCTGCATTTAAAGCCTCTGCGGAGGAGAGAGCAAATAATGTATGTTTTGTTTCATAAAATCATTGTACACACACTATGTATATAATATATATATATATATATATATATTTATATATTTATATATATATATATATATATATATATATATATATATATATATTTATATATTGTCACTACAAAAGAAATGGTCAAGTACAAATACTGCACATGTAAAGTAAAGTATTTCTACCAAAGTCACAAAGCACTTATTACAGCAAAGGTATGTATTCTATGAATTACCATCGATATGCCAACAGAAGTTTGGTCCAAAACTAAGGTAACGCCTCCTTGATAACCGCCTTCTTCTTCTTTGCTCCACTCCATCTGGATTCACCTCTTTCATAATTTGAGCAACTGCTCTACGTGGTACATGGATATGGTGTTGAAGTCGAAGTAAGTGCCACATTGACCTGTACACAGCAAAAAATCATTTTCTTATTTCAAGAAAAAAAAACTCATTTTAAGAAAATTTTCTTAAAATGAGTTCAAATTTTCTTGGGAGAATAATAAGAAAATTTTCTTACTTTTTTTCTTAAGAATTTTTTTCTTAAGAAATTTTCTCAAAATAAGAAAAGTTGCACACAAATAATTTCAGTTTAAGAAAATTTTCTTGAAATAAGTCCAAAATTTCTTATAGAATGTTCATAATGAGAAAAATTTTCTTAAGAAATTTTCTTAATATAAGAAATATTTCCAAGAAAATATTTTCTTATAATAAGAAAAGTTAATTCTCAAGAAACCCTAGAAACTGTGACATGATATTTTGTTATAAGTAAGAATGTAATGTAAATTTACTAAAATATTCATGAGTCATAATATAGAATACACAGCAGACATTAATACATGAGAATTATAGGTCCTACATGATTAATTAGAAATACAGAGAAATGATTATATATAATATTGCACCACGGCTTTGAAGGTTTTGTATTTGTCCAGTGTTTATTTGACATGTTTTTAAATATCAATTATTGCAGTGCAGATCAATTATTGCAAAAGGATTTTTGTGGTGCTTAAAATCAGATGAGACATCATCAGATAAATTTGAGAGTAAATAATTTAAAAATTGGTGTGAAGTAAATCCTAAGTTCACACTTAACTTAAAATAAAACTTTGTAATCATGTTAGGAATTGAGTACATCAAACAAAAAATACTGGTAAATGATAATTTAGCTACTCTGGGGAATTTTAACCTATTCTTTAGCTATCGCTTGCAAAACCGGCATCTTTAAGAAAAACTACTTTAAGACCATTATCAAATACACCCAGCCTTCAACCCATTCTACACTGCTTTTCTACCTCCCTATGATAGTTTAAATTCCAATCAATTCACCATGAAAATGCATGTAATTAATTCAAACAATATATAGATAGAGGCCTTATCCAATGAAATCAAATGGTGTTAAATCCAAAAATTGTCCCTAACAAAATATGTATGGGTAAATGTATCTGAAGGCAAAATAGAGAGCTTTGTGATAATTTTAATGATATAGGCACACTCTGATGCACAATTTATACCCTTTGAAACAGTCGCAACCCTACTGTGGAGAAGCACTGTTACATTTAATAACCCCTCTGGATTTAGTATCAATCTAAAAATACAACTCAACTCTAATCCTACATTTCAAACAAAGACATTAGAAACACTGCCATATGCTGCTCCTTAGTTATATATATATATATATATATATATATATATATATATATATATATATATATATATATATATATATATATATATAATATATATCACAACATTGGACTATTCTATGTTGCTCCTCTGAGGTATTCTAGGCCATAATTGCTGAGGAATTCTAAGGTATTGTTTAGCTAGCCAACTATTTGACTATATAAACAGATAATAACATGGAAAATCATAGCGCAAATCATTAAACGATGAAGAAAGACCTAAATACAATTCTTGATCTATAATAGGGCTAACAAAGGCTGACAAATAAAGGCTTATACGTTGTATATAATAACACACTCGATCAGCATGTTGGCATATGACATCATGAAACATCAACTCACCTTATGAAATACCACAAATTTGAGCCGATATAGTGTATATTTTCTCACATCCTAAACGTCCATATCTTTATCGGTAATATATAAAGTTAATAAGAAGATACAAATGCCATATCCGCCATAAAAAACAATATTTCTTTAATATGCGTTAATAGCGTTATAGGTTGTTTCGTTAAGTATTCAAATTTCCCTCGTGGTCTACGCTCGAAAGGCATAATGGGATAAATGGAATAATCATGCTCTGCGTCAGGCTGGACCATACAATTATCAGTATTAAACCTTTGAATGCTTTGAATTATCTCACGCTTCTGTAAATGAAAACAGCATTTTGCAAACATTATATTTATGACTTTGTTCTATTTTAACAGTTCTTGACCGAATATGTCACGCCATGCTTGTAAAGTGCAAGTACGAAAAGCTTCATTGTTAACTAGGGCACTTTACTCATACTGATAATTAGCTAAATTGATAAAATCATGCAATGATCAGAACGAAAAACAATAAAATATGAACCATATAACTCTCTGAAATCAACAAACTTCAACAATGACGAACATTTGAAACACAAGTAATTTTGAAGTTTACTCAGCTGAAATTCTTCAAATTTAATGCGAAGAGCATTTTCTTAGTTTAAGAATATATATTTCTTATAACAAGAAATTGATATCTCAATATTTTCTTAAGAAAACAATTTCTCATTTTAAGAAAAACATTTTCTTATGATAAGAAAGTGATATCTCTGATATTTTCTCGAGAAATAATTTTCTTATTTCAAGAAAATGTTTTCTCAAATTAAGAAGAAAAATATCTTAAGAAAATATTTTCTCAAAATAAGAAAATTATTTCTTGAAACAAGTAAGTATTTTCTTAAAACAAGAAAATTCAATTTCTTAAGAAATTCATTTTTTGCTGTGTAACCCAAGGACGCGCTAGACTCATTTGAGATTTCGCGTTCAATGATCGCTCTCGTTCTTTCAAACATTTGCTCTGTTAAATTTCCATTTCTTTTTAAATGGAAATCATCAATCATGCAACCTTCGCTTAAGGGTGCGTATAGAAATCTCAATATTATGGTAAGCTGACAGAAACTGCTGAATTACTGTATTTGAATATCCAAGATTAAAATAATGTTCTATGATCTCTCTCAAGCGTCAGCCATGTTATAACTTGTAGACTGCTTGTAGCCAGTTACTTTATGTGACCACTATTATAGTGTATCACAAATGATTGGTCTTCTTAAGGTGGCTCCCAGTTAATTGAAATTGTCAAATACACATCTTGAACCGGGATATTAAGCCATATAGATGTTTGGCTAGAAGCCTAAACTTTAATATAACATTTAGGCAATTTAGGCAACATATGTAGAGCCGAAATCTATTTCGAACTTTCGCTTGGAACCGTTGTCATATAGCAACAGAGGCGTAGCCCTCATGCCCCTTTTGGCCTCTTCAGCCTACCTCAGCCTTCCTCCTCCATTTAGTCCTCCTTAACCCTCCTCAGGCGTCCTTACACCTCCTTAGGCCTCCTCAGCCCCCCTAGGCTTCCTGACATCTTAGGCCTCATTAGACCTCCTTAGCCCTCCTTAGGGCTCTTTATACCTTCTAAAGGCCTCTTTAGACCTCTTTGCCTCCTTTTTAGGCCTGCTTACATCTCCTTAGGCCTCTTCTCCCTTACACCTCCTCTGACCCCTTACATCTCCTTAGGTCTCTTTAGACTTCCTTAGCCCCTCCTTATCCCTCCTTAAGCCTTCTTAGGCCTCCTTGGTGAAAAAAATTCGTAAGGAGGGATAAGGCAGAGTTGCAAAAAGTGTTCAACCTTCCTCCGGTTTTGAAAACCTTCCTAAAACGTCACTGAGTCAATTGGCAACAAAAGAAATATTTGTTTTTGGGTGTTCAACTTTGAACCTTCCTCACAAACCTCACTCAAAGCAAACCGCTTCCTAACGTGTGGTACCCACGTACGCGCAGTTTTTTGCAACTCTGGGCTAAGGAAGCCTAGGGAGGTGTACGGATGTATAAGGACCACATTAGCACAATGAGTGGTTAATTTATATGTCAATTCGTAACCTTTTACAGACTATATTTGATCGTTCGATCAGGAGTTTGTAACAAATTTTGTAACAAATTTGCTAGGAAATATTGCCCAAAAGGTGGTAGTAGGAAGGGATTCGCTTTCAACACGGCGTTGTGACTATTTGTACTTGCGTTGTGACTATTTTTACTTGCGTTGTGACTATTTGTACTTGCGTTGTGACTATTTTTACTTGCGTTGTGACTATTTTTACTTGCGTTGTGACTATTTTTACTTGCGTTGTGACTATTTTTACTTGCGTTGTGACTATTTTTACTTGCGTTGTGACTATTTGTTTGCGTTGTGTGTATAATTGTTCGCGTGCATTTAATAATGAATGCGTTGATTTATTGGTATTTATGCTATGGCCCTTTTGGGCCACCGTACAAATAGCTTCATACACAGCATTATACTCTTCAACTGCTTTGAAAATATCCTCGCAACAGCCTGGAGGGAGATTGTTTCCTGTGGCACATAGTATATTTTCTGCTTCAATCTTCTTTTCAATTATCGACTTGATTTCTTCACAACAAATTGCTTCGCCGTGACTGATACAAAAAATACTAACGAAAAAAAGGAACAACATTTTCGAAATCTCTTCTCAGTGATCGGATCCTGTTAATAACTCGTGAAGCTGATTAGGCCCTAGCTCGGTCAAACTAACTCAGCCTTATAATTATATCAGAGCCCGTGTGTGGGTGGAAAAATGAAATTATGTCTACCACGTTCCAAGAAGAGTATTTGTAAACACGTTCACCACTGCTGCTTATGCCCAACTATAACACGACCTTCCGTAGCACGCATGACCTTGATTAGATTTATTTAGATTTATGGAAAGCATGCAAGGTTATATAAATATAATGAAATTAAGCTTCTTGCGCCCGCCGCAATAGCAGAAATGGCTGCTTTTTTCTAAGGATAAACCTTGCATGCTTTTAAAAGAAAATACGAACTGCGTAGATAGACTAATATGGAAAAGAAACAGAGGCTGTCAAGTAATCAATCATTATCGCATTCTACATGCATGGGCAAATTAACATTTGCAATTAAAGCACGTCTTCTAAGGGAACTCTTTATTTAAACATGTATAACAAAATATTTACGAAGGAAATAAGAAATTTATGTAATGTGATTTTATAAATACACTACTAAGGCAAGGTGTACCCCCAATGGCATACGCCTTGCCGACGATAATTAAAAGTCTTATATTATGGGCTTTGCGTCCTATCTAAAAGACCGACAGGTAATGGATGGCACACAATATGGGAAAGGTGGTGAATGGCCAGCAGCAAATCGAAAACTAACAAAGACCGAATACCCAAACCACAAACGGTCAGTTTAAGCGTGACATCGCAAAAGACAGAGCTCCTTTAAAGTTGAAACCCATCTCCTCCCCAAAGCCTCCGCTAACAATTATGTACATTGGACGATTTACCATAGCTGATATATATATATATATAGAGGGAGGAACGTTATATCTTAATTAGTGATAGTCGTAGGCCGTATCTACAGGTGCTGGCGGTAATTTGCCTCCACCCTTTTCTGAGCGTAAATATTTGAAATTTTAATGCAATGTATTAATAAATATCGTTTTGTTTAACAGAAATAAAGCGGCTAGGAGAACCATTACTCCTAGCCAAAATTATCCAAAAACGGCGTAAAATTTAATGTGTCTCTATTGATGCTCAGAAAACTGAGTTTCGGAAAGGGTGTGTTAGAAAGTCTTTATTTTCTCTATACGCGAGGTAGGAGATCTTTACAAGGTTTTACTACAGTTCAATAATGTTCTCTTCCGTCTTCTCTTCTCTACTTCTCGATCTTCGTCGTTTTGCGTTCTTGTGTTCGGTCGTTGGTTCTGTAAAGGTTGAGTTTTCTAACGTTTCATAAGTTAATCTTTACTCCGTCAGTCCACTGAAGGTTCAGGTGCTGTGCACGCCCTTTTATAATGAGGGTTCAGTGACTCTTGCATACGTCATCAACCAAGTGGGCTGATCCTTATCCAGCCAATCAGCGTTGTACATGTAATCAGTGGGTTGGTCTTAGAAGCTCGCTCCAGCTCTCATATTTTGTTTATTTAAGGCGTTGACGCAGTGGTCGAGTTGGTCTTTCGCTCAATCGATCAATACTAAAACTTGTTCACAACTTAAAATGTTTATCATCAACATGCATTAAAACTATCAAACATTGTTTCTGTGAACCTTATTTTATAACTTAACTATTTATACTACTACTTTAATCGATTTAAACTTTCTCTGACGTAACCCATAAAATGCTCGACCGCGCATTATTTTTTACACAATTGATTGACATACGAACTTTGCAGCTGCCTAAGGCATCCTGTTTTTTAAGATAAAATTTCGCTTCGCTTGGGCTTTTAAGGTATGTAAACTTTACATGTTTACCCAAACCCACTGTTTACCTAAAAACGACAGATCGGTCAAACTGATGGACACTAAGATTAATACTACATTAATTATTTACTCAAACTGTCAAGCTTGCAGAAGGAAAAATAATTGATATTTGCGAAAGGCCAAAATTATTTTACCCATGCATTTTGTGGCAATAATCAATTACTCATCCATGCACGGCAGGTGATATTTCCTATTTTTATACTATTTTTGTATGCATATAACTAAACATAATAAAGCCTTGCGTAACAATCCTCCTCACCTAGAATAAGCTGTCCCCAGCTTCGTGTGAGCTATAACGACTTAAGTTAACTAAATACCATACATATATGTCTCTACAATTTCCCAACTATTTTTCTTAGCTCGGCGTGGCTATCACGGGCATATTACCAAATGCCTAATAACTGAGACTATACACATAGCACGTGTTGTTTTAATCTATGACAACACTACATAATCGATTATACGAGATACAACTGATCTGAATATAATTTACTTATGCCTATATGTACCTCAGGGGTAATCTACAATTTAGAATATTCCGTTTACTAAGCGTAGCACAATATAGACGAAAACAACTATTTACATGAAGGCAGGGGCGAAACTGCTTGCCTTCCTAAACGGATGACTCCTGGTACAAGTTATTAGAAACGGATGGGCATCGGGGCAACCCACAGTCACACATTCGTTCTGCATTGTCATGTCCTGTAACTCATATTGATCGTTGTTTATCTCAACGTCAACGTCACCTTGGTTAATGTCAGTTTGATCAACGTCAGCTGATGTATCAGATTTTTGAAAACAGTTCCGTTGTTTCAGTATGTATTGATAAAGGCAGAATACTGTCAAAAGTACGAGCGCACCCCAGAGTA
>NW_021164077.1:0-10826 GCF_004324835.1 Dendronephthya gigantea | reverse complement strand
TGTTTGACACCTGGCTAGAATCATCTGCACGAGTTTTCTATCAGTTGAAGAAGCCAAACAACGCCTAAGCTTTCACTAGAAGATATTAAACTTGGTCGCTCTTGCAAATATATCTATTGAAAATTCAGCAAGCAATCCCCGTGGCAATAGAATGACATGTGGACTTACTTTCGTAATAAATGGCACGAATTGTTTTCTTAACAATAGCGGACAGTTGACAAACCAGGATGGAATGACTTATCAGCAAGAGCTACAGTGTATTGAGAGTATCTAAGGTGAAACATATCAGTTCGTTTATATTTTAATCATTTTGACAAACCAATAATAAAAAGTTTAGATGTTATCGCGTTGAGCCAACTTCGATGATTCTGTGTAAGGCAACATATTCCAAAGACTTGTTTCAACTGGATCGCTGTGAAGTTTTTGTACAAAGCACAAAGCTGTTACAATGCGATTTAAACGATTTAAAGAATGTTACCAACTTTTCGCCGAATACGATTGGTGTTTACACAACCTAGCTCTCTTTAGGGGTACATTGATATTTTGTAACAGATTTCATAATTACGTAACTTCAAGAACATACCAGAGGGAAATTCTAGCAGTGGTATGGCAACTTGAGACGTTGGCGAAAGTTTAGTAAGCTTTTCCAGATATTGTGGGAGCAGTCTAAGGACAGAAATTTAGTAATTATTACTTAAAAATCATATATTTGTGAAGGAGTATCTCGCATCACAAGAGACGTTACGTTTAGGCTGGAGTTTATTGAAAACGTTTCTGTAAATTACTGAGCACATTATCAAGGCACGATTTCAATATCTCCAAAGAAATAAACTTCTAAAACGCTGCAACTACTTAAATCAACTTCATTCTTACAAAGTGCTAATGGAAATAAAAAACGTCTCAAATTCCAGACTATTTTAAGTAGCCATACCTTGCCATAACTGAAGGCATTTCTAACATACATACGGTGAGACAAGATACGCTTAACGTCGCGAAATGAGCAACCAAGTACGCATCAGACAACACTAGACGAAATATACAACAACGTTTAAGCAAGAACAGACAACCGCTGAAATAAAGTCACGCAGATTCTTACCTGTTCTCTTGACCAATAAATATGTGGTACGTACACAGCTCCGTTATACCTGCACGTGTTACAATAAAATATCCAATTAAATCATTAGTATGGTATGATATAATTATGTGTATGCATGGTATGGTATGGTATGATTTCGTTATGGTATGGTATGGTGTGATATTATTATGGTAAGATATGGTTATCGTATGGTATGATTTAGTTATGGTTAGTTATGGTATGATATGATTATATGATATGATTATATGATATGGTATGTTTATGGTATGGTATGGTTTTGGTATATTATGGTAAGATATTATGATATATGCAAAAACTGATTGATAAGAACCGTACTGGAAAAATTCTAGCGTACAAATGAGGTCGGCGCATATCGTTAGGAACACGAAATAATCCAGGAAGAAAATCGTAATTTGAAACCTGAATGCAAAGTAAAATTTTTAGTTCATGATTTTGGTGTGAAAAGTACACAACTTCACTTCCCTTCCCATTTTAGAGAAGACTGTAGATATTGAACGTAAATATTGCTTTCCAGAAAGTATCAAGTTTTTATCTTGCAGTGCCTCTGGAAAGTTCCTCAGAAGAACATCCAACACCTCCCATTCCAATTCCTAGAAAATGAAGAAAGTTGAACTTCAATCGAAACTTAATGCCAGATGATATTATGATAGAAAAGTTTACCTGTTGTAACAACAAGAATAACATTCATCGCCTCGCTGTAAGGCAGTGAAACAATCCCGTTTGTCTTATCTTCTGCAGAACTAAAACAAAAATGAGAATGTATTACGCAAACAAGAAAAGGAATTTTGGAAGCAATACCTGACATACGTGGCACTATCGTCATTAACCAACATTTTCTTTCAGAACAAACAAAATACGAAGTGAATTAAACTTTTCTACTTTTGTCTTGCACAAGGCCTAGACGTTGTCAGCTCGCAGACTGAGGAAACATTGAAGAATCTTTAAGAAAACACAATGTGAGACATCATAGAAAATCGCAAACGAGAAATAGAATTGAATTTGCCTTACCGAAAGCCGTATTTCCGATGCACTATACGTCCGATAGCCATTGTCATAATGAGTTTTTATGTGGTACACTAATATATTGAATATTCGTTCGGCTCGTTCTTGAGGTTTACGAAACAATTTCATCTGCAAAAATAGAATGAATTACTGAAAGAGAAGCAAGTGTGGCATTAAATTACACTTATTTTTGTTCACGAAAATAACTTCATCACAATGAACGAATATGTGTGGACAATCTCTGCATGTCCTTCATTACCTTGAACAAGCGTACTAATCCTAATACAGCCTCCTTGATGTCTTTCTATGCTGTTTCATCCTGAGGCTGCAGCAACAAAGACAAATTACAGTGATTAGATGTAATTTTATGTCTCTAGATGTTCCTACATATACCTTGCAGTCTCTATAATTACCTTACATGTTCTTTACATGACGGCTTAACGTATCGTTTGAGAGGATCAACTGGACAGTGGCAATCTGGAATTGATAAATGAAATGTATATCCTTTTACTTCACTGATGCGTTTGCATTCACGACCCCCGTGTAAACGATCCAATTTGCGGATATATAGTTAGGTTCAGGTCAGGAAGCTTTCACTGATAAGAAAGAGTTTTCTATTGAAGTACAGTATCAGCTCATCACGAATGAAGAGGGAAATTGGAGTGGAGAAATGAAACCGTCTGAAAATGATTGTATTGAGTACCTTCTCGATTATATGCAAAACATCGCAAACTTTCGGTGAATCAGAGGATTCAATAACATCGACCAGAAGCTGGACAGCTCGGATCCGCACAGAAATATCCCGATCTTTGACAATGTGGTCTAAATGTGGCAACACTGAATTCTCAAGTATTTCTTCCTGTAAAAAACAAGGAGTTATAAAACTAGAAAAGATTCATAATATCGCTAATGTCTAGAAAAATGGACTAAAATTTATTCAAAGTACTAAAATTTTATACCTCATATAGTGGAGATAACGTTCCTAATATGTTACAAAGCACATTTAGAGCTTTAATTCGGTTGGCCGTCCTCTCTTCACATCTAAAAAAAAATTCCCATTAGGATAAGACTGAGGCTACATAGAAATACATCACGAACTTAAACAAAAATCAACATACCAAAATATTACATTTTTACATAACAAAATATAAAGAAAAAGAAGACCACACACTTGAAGTATTTCTCCACCAAATCTTTAATATTTTCAAACCAGTTTCGCAGTAAGGATGAAGAGACTGGGAACGATGAGAAACCAGGAGAATAACTGAGGATTACTGCAAACAACGACATTTCATTTAGCTGCAAACAACGACATTTTATTTAGCTAAGTGGATTCCGTTAGATCTTCATATATTTTATTAATTTTGTCCTCAAAGAAAGTCATAAAATTGTTAGCTAGATTCTCATCAGATTGGCACACAGGATATTGAGAATCAGGGGTATAATGTAGTAACTTTCCAACGGTTTTAAATAATTTCTTTTGGTCACTCCCATTATCTCTAACAATTTCAGAATAATAACGAGTACGACTTTCCTATAATAGCTCACTGACACGGCGACATTGCTGACTGTATTTTAGACGATCACAGGATTGTCTTGACTTACGCCATACCCGCTCGAGTTTCCTTCTGATACGTTTTTCGTTTTTAATTTTTCAGTGTACCAAGGTGCAGCTGGACGAATAATTATCTCTCTGGAAATAAGTGGTGCATGATGATCCAGAATTTTGGGCAGCTCCGAGTTGTATTGGTTGACTTTCGCACTTATATCAGCCGTGTTCCCAGTGTTAATCGGAGATAGCCTAATTTCATTAAGGAACGAGTCCATATTGATTGCTTTAATTTTACGTGACTCCACGACCCTTCTCTGAAACAATGGTTTTTTAAAATTGAGTTCATATGTAACCGTGTAATGGTCAGATATAGATGGATCATGAACGTCAATAGATTGAACAATATTTTCCTCATGGCGAGACAAGATAAGGTCTAACGTGTGACCAGCAAAGTGTGTTGGTTGCTGTACCGTTGTTCCAGATTAAAAGAATCAACAAGATTGAGAATTTTTTTTGTTGTTAATTCCGACTTATCGTCTACATGGAGGTCGATATAATACGATTATATTTAGAATTTGAGATGACACATTGATTTGCATACCCATCACTTCGAAAGACTTAATATGTGAGAACATTTTCGCCGAGTCCAGCTTGACTTTTAAAGTGTTGTTGTATAGTATACCAATGCCTCCCCTCTACCTTGTTGTCTCGAGATATTGTTAAAGGAGTAGCCCTTCGGGGTGAAATTCCCAAAAGATATATGATCAAATTTGTCAGGGTGAAGCCAGGTTTCTGTAATCGCAAATATATCAAATTCATTCTCAACCACATAGTCTTTGACTAAATTCGCTTTGTTCCGAATAGACCGTCAGTTGAGAAGACCAAAAGAACAAAGCTGAGTAACAGCTGTATCAGGAGTGTTGGCAATGCCTGATAAAGGAATATTGATGAGATTGATTCTCTTAATATAATTTCTGCCATATATTTACAGGCTTTGGGACACGGTCCGTGATTCTAACAGGGATAGCTTCCTGATGATTTGCAAGATGATAGTGATTGTATAGTGTGGCGGTGGTGTTTGCGAAGTAGGTATTATAGCAAATATTCCTATAGGTCATATGGAACAACCAACCTTTCTGTAGATTCAACTGCCCAAGCATCGAACTAAGCTCCTCAGGATTATTAGCGGGTCGAAACGTGTTCATCAAACGTAACTGCTTTCGATGTTGATACATCTCATCCGACTGATTATTATCAAAAGATTGAGGACCAGGATTAGGCGAAACATCCACACACATTGTTAGATCCTGCTTGAAGGCTTCGTACACAGGACTAGACTAACAAATCCATGTTTCGTTTCTTTAGCAATCGCAAATGAGACTTTGTATTTAGATTCAAAACCAACTCGTTGTATGTTGACCCGACATCGAAAAGCAATATCTCCACAATACTCAAGGTTATGCCATCCGCAGCCAATCCATCCAAATCCGTGCAATTAGTACTCTTAAATGCCATATTAATTGGTCGAGATGTACGAAACTCGTTAGATGAAATATCATAAAAAATATATAGAGCTGCCGACCAACCGACATATTGGTCGTGAATTAAGCAGTACGAAAACACAATATTCATTTCCATACACCAAAAGATGGTGATTCAATTATAACATCACGTTATCAGCTTTAGAGAATTTTTTTAAAAACTTGTTTAACGAATCGGATAGAAGCAAACGGGAACGAGAAGAAGAAGAAGTTGTGAAATCATTGTAAGTGTTTTTTTCTATTTAAACCCGACACCTTTACTTGTTCAGGGAAAGACATATTAGAGTTTTTTACTAGTAAAAGCTATGTACACACACCTTGGGTGGTGGTGGACAAAATATTGAATCATTGGTTATTTTTATTCTAGATCACTAGCTGCCTGTGAAGGAACATACAAAATTTTACTAGAATGCTACAAAAACAGCTGGATTGAAGGTTGTCAAACTGAAATGGTCTCCCAAGTGGCAAATCGATTGCTCGAATCCTACCATAACCGTGTTTCATTATAAATCTGTGAAAAGGATAAAGTAAATTAAATGAACATGGCCGTTCAGCACAAGTACTTTTAGTCGATTGGAGAAGACAATTGTCTCCCATGCGGTAAATCGATGGTTCGAATCCTACCATAACCGATTTTCATTATAAACTTCGTCAAAAGAAATACAGTAATTAAATAACCATGGCCATTCCCCATAAGATCTTGTAGTCTAGTGGCTAATGCAATTGTCTCCCAAGTGTTAAATCGATGGCTCGAATCCTGCCATGACCTTTTTTCATTATGAACTTCGTGAAAAGAATAAAGTAAACTAAATAACCATGGCCGTTCAGAACAAGACCTTGCAGACTAGTGGCTAAGACAACTGTCTCCTAAGTAGTAAATCGATGTTTCGAATCCTGCCAAAACCATTTTTCATTATGAACTTCATGAAAAGAATGAAGTAAACTAAATAACCATGGGCATCCAGCACAAGACCTTTTGGTCTAGTGGCGAAGACGATGGTCTCCCATGTGTTAAATCGATGGTTCGAATCCTACCATAACCGTTTTTTCATTATGATCTTCGTGAAAACGATAAAGTAGATCAAATAAACATAGCCGTTCCCCGAAGAACTTGTGGTCTAGTGGCCAAGACAATTTTCTCCAAAGTTTTAAATCGATGTTTGGAATCCTGCCAAAACTATTTTTTATTGTGAACTTCGTAAAAGGATAAAGTAAACTAAATAACCATGGCCATCCACCACAAGATCTTGCAGTCTAGTGGCGAGGACAATGGTCTCAGAAGTGGTAAATCGATGGTTCGAATCCTACCATAACCGTTTTTCATTATGAACTTCGTACAAAGGGTAAAGTAAACTAAATAACCATAGCCATCCAGCACAAGACCTTTTGGTCTAGTGGCGAAGGCGATGGTCTCCCAACTGTTAAATCGATGGTTCGAATCCTACCATAACCTTTTTTCATTATGAATTTCGTGAAAGCGATAAAGTAGATCAAATAAACATAGCCGTTCACGCAAAGAACTTGTGGTCTGGTGGCTAAGACAATTTTCTCCCAAGTGTTAAATCGATGTTTCGAATACTGCCAAAACTATTTTTTATTATGAACTTCGTGAAAGGATAAAGCAGACTAAATAACCAGGGTCATCCAGCACAAGACCTTACGGTCTAGTGGCGAAGACGATGGTCTCCCAAGTGTTAAATCGAGACGAATCCTACCATAACCGTTTTTCATTATAAACTTCGTGAAAAGGATAAAGTAAATTAAATAACCATAACCGTGCAGCACAAGACCTTGTGGCCTAGTAACGAAGACGATTTTCTCCCAAGTGTTAAATCGATTGTTCGAATCCTACCATAACCGTTTTTCATTATGAACTTCGTAAGAACGGTAAAATAGATCAAATAAACATAGCCGTTCACCCGAAGAACTTGTGGTCTTGTGGCAAAGACAATTTTCTCCCAAGTGTTAAATCGATGTTTCGAATCCCGCCAAAATTATTTTTTATTATGAACTTCGTGAAAGGAAAGTAGACTAAATTACCAGGGTCATCCAGCACAAGACCTTGCGGTCTAGTGGTGAAGACGATGGTCTCCCAAGTGTTAAATCGATGGGATGAATCCTACCATAACCGTTTTTCATTATGAACTTCGTGAAAAGGATAAAGTAAATTAAATAACCATAACCGTGCAGCACAAGACCTTGTGGCCTAGTGGCGAAGACAATGGTCTCCTAAGTGGTAAATCGATGTTTCGAGTCCTGCCAAAAGCTTTCTTTTTTTTATTATGAACTTCGTAAAAGGAGAAAGTAAACTAAATAACCATGGCCATCCAGCACAAGACCTTGTAGTCGAGTGGCGAGGAGGATGGTCTCCCAAGTGGTAAATCGATGGTTCGAATCCTACCATAACTGTTTTTCATTATGAACTTCGTGAAAGGAATAAAGTAAATTAAATAACCATGGCTGTTCAGCACAAGATCTTGCATTCTAGTGGCTAAGTCAATTGTCTCCCAAGTGTTAAATCGATGATTCGAATCCTACCATAACCTTTTTTCTTTATGAACTTCGTGAAAAGGATAAAGCAAATTAAATAACCATAACCGCTCAGCAAAAGATCTTGCAGCCTACTGGCGAAGACAATCGTCTCCCAAGTAGTAAATCGATGGTTAGAATCCTGCCATGACTTTTTCATTATGAACTTCGTGAAAAGAATAAAGTAAATTAAATAACCATCGCCGTTCAGCACAAGACCTTGCAGTCTAACGGCTAATACAACTGTCTTTTAAGTGGTAAATCGATGTTTCGAATCCTGCCAAAACCATTTTTTATTATGAACTTCGTAAAAGGGTAAAGTAAACTAAATTACCATGGCCGTCAAGTACAAGACCTTGTGGTCTAGTGGCGAAGACGATGGTCTCCCAAGTGTTAAATAAATGGCTCGAATCCTACAATAACCGTTTTCATTATGAATTTCGTGAAAAGGATAAATAAATTAAATAACCATAACCGTTCAGCACAAGACCTTGCAGTCTAATGGTTAAGACAACTGTCTCTTAAGTCGTAAATCGATGTTTCGAATCCATGCTAAAACTATTTTTATTATGAACTTCGTGAAACGATAAAGTAGACTAAATAACCAGGGTCATCCAGCACATGACCTTGCGGTCTAGTGGCGAAGACGATGGTCTCCCAAGTGTTAAATCGATGGTTCGAATCGTACCATAACCGTTTTCATTATGAACTTCGTAAAAGGATAAAGTAAACTAAATAACCATGGCCATCCAGCACAAGATCTTGCGTCTAGTGGCGAGGACAATGGTCTCATAAGTGGCAAATCGATGGTTCGAATCCTACCATAACCGTTTTTCATTATGAACTTCGTAAGAACGGTAAAATAGATCAAATAAACATAGCCGTTCACCCGAAGAACTTGTGGTCTTGTGGCTAAGACAATTTTCTCCCAAGTGTTAAATCGATGTTTCGAATCCCGCCAAAACTATTTTTTATTATGAACTTCGTGAAAGGATAAAGTAGACTAAATAACCAGGGTCATCCAGCACAAGATCTGGTGGTCTAGTGGCGAAAACAATGGTCTCCCAAGTGTTAAATCGATGGTTCGAACCCTACCTTAACCTTTTCTCATTATGAACTTCGTGAAAACGATAAAGTAGATCAAATAAACATAGCCGTTCCCCCGAAGAACTTGTGGTCTAGTGGCTAAGAAAATTTTCCCCCAAGTGTTAAATCGATGTTTCGGATCCTGCCAAAACCGTTTTTCATTATGAACTTCGTGGAAAGGGTAAAGTAAACTAAATAACAATGGTCATCCAGCACAAGAGCTTGCGGTCTAGAGGCGAAGACGATGGTCTCCCAAGTGTTAAATCGATGGTTCGAATCCTACCTTAACCGTTTTCATTATGAACTTCGTTAAAAGGATAAAATAAATTAAATGACCATTACCGTTCAGCACAAGATCTTGCTGTCTAGTGGCGAGGGAGATGGTCTCCCAAGTGGTAAATCGATGGTTCGAATCCTACCATAACCCTTTTTCATTATCAACTTCGTTAAAACAGTAAAGTAGATCAAATAAACATAGCCGTTCACCCAAAGAACTTGTGGTCAAGTGGCTAAGACAATTTTCTCCCAAGTGTTAAATCGATGTTTCGAATCCTGCCAAAACTATTTTTTATTATGAACTTCGTGAAAGGATAAAGTAGACTAAATAACCAGGGTCATTCAGCACAAGACCTTGTGGTCTTGTGGCAAAGGCAATTCCTCCCAAGTGTTAAATCGATGTTTCGAATCCCGCCAAAACTATTTTTTATTATGAACTTCGTGAAAGGATAAAGTAGACTAAATAACCAGGGTCATCCAGCACAAGACCTTGCGGTCTAGTGGCGAAGACGATGGTCTCCCAAGTGTTAAATCGATGGTGCGAATCCTACCATAACCGTTTTTCATTATGAACTTCGTGAAAAGGATAAAGTAAATTAAATAACCATAACCGTTCAGCACAAGACCTTGTGGTCTAGTGGCGAAAACAATGGTCTCCGAAGTGTTAAATCGATGGTTCGAATCCTACCATAACCGTTTTTCATTATGAACTTTGTGAAAAGATAAAGTAAATTAAATGACCATGGGCGTTCAGCTCCAGATCTTGTAGTCTATGTGATATATATATTGAATATTTAATTAGGCTGTAAGATATAAATATGCATGCGTAATTAGCAGCGTTGTTGGCTTGCTGGATGATGCTGTAACATAGAATAAAACAGAGAATAAAACATTTTATGAAGACTAGATCAATCTGTATCAATCCGTATCAGAGACAAGGCATATACACTACAATTGGGCTCACTGAGGAGAAAGTCAGGGCTGTGGTGAATGCTACGGAGCCGAAAACAGCCTCTGAAGTTCGGAGTTTTCTTGGTCTGGTAAATTTCTGTAGTCTGTTCATTCCAGATTTAGCTATAACGGCTGAACCTCTGCGGAAGTTAACCAGGACAACTACACCTTTTGTTTGTGGTAATGAACAGAATAAGGTGTTTCAAGAGCTTAAGAATACGATGTCTACAGCTGATTCATTGGCTTTTTTTGATAAAGATGCAGAAACGTCGATAATCTCAGATGCTAGTCCTGTTGGTCTTGGTGCAGTGCTTGTGCAAAAGCAACAAAATGTAATGAAGGTTGTGGCATATGCTAGTAGATGTCTTTCTGACATGGAAAGGCGGTATTCTCAGACGCAGAAAGAAGCATTAAGTATAGTATGGGCTTGTGAGCGTTTTCATGTGTATTTGTTCGGGATTCACTTTGAGGTTTTGACAGACCATAAACCATTAGAAGTGATTTATTCCAAAACCCATAGGCCCTCTGCACGAGTCGAAACGTGGGTTCTGAGATTGCAGAATTATGATTTTACTGTTAAGTATCTTCCGGGTCCAGAAAACATCGCGGACACGTTGTCTCGGAAACAGTTGTTGAAGAAATCGATCGAATCCAGCGGTAATGACTGTGAAGTTTCGCGTCAAAACGGATAGCTATCGCCTAAACCAAGAAGGCAGTGTTGGCCTGCTAAACGTTTTGGTGATTATTTACTATATAAGTAATTCGTAGTACT